>NC_084620.1:41268654-41511154 GCF_033978795.1 Nerophis ophidion
TCGGCCGCAGGTAAAATGACAATCAAGCTGTACTGAAATGTAGCAATGACAATGACAATGTTTTTGCAATGACACCCATTTGGATTATGTTTCAGATGTGATCGAGAAGCTGCGTAGACCGCCTCCTTTGTGTCGTCCGGTGGTCAGCTTGGACTGCGCTCCATTGGAATGCATTCAGCTGATGAAGCAGTGCTGGAATGAACAGCCGGAAAAGAGGCCCAGGTTTGAGGAGATCTTTGACCAGGTATGTGAGATGTTGAATCCATCAACATTTTGATATTTTCTCACTCTGGTGGCTTCTTTGTCAAGTTCAAGGACATCAACAAGGGCAAGAAGACCAACATCATTGACTCCATGCTGCGGATGCTGGAGCAGTACTCGTCAAACCTGGAGGAGCTAATCCGGGAGCGGACAGAGGAGCTGGAGATTGAGAAGCAGAAGACGGAGAAGCTCCTGACGCAGATGCTGCCTCCGTGAGATGACCGCCGCACGCTTGCACAAGTTTACGGGCTTTGGCTCAATTGGCGCACTTAACATTTTCAGTTCACCTATGCACTCAAATTGGATGAATGTAAAAATGGAAATGAGCTAACCGTATTACTTTTTGTTCTCCTCAGATCCGTGGCAGAGGCGCTCAAGGTGGGCGGCACTGTGGTGCCGGAGTATTTCGACAGCGTGTCCCTATATTTCAGTGACATTGTAGGCTTCACTACCATCTCAGCCAACAGCGAGCCCATCGAGGTGGTGAACCTGCTCAACAGCCTCTACACGCTTTTTGACGCCATCATTGGCAACCATGATGTCTATAAGGTACTGCTTGTTTTGCCTTCTGTTGCCAATGACGTCACAAGCTCATCCTCTTGTATAAGGGGTGTCCAAACCTTGTCCCCTGACAGCCGCATGATGTAGAGCAGTGGTCACCAATCTTTTCGAGCCCAAGATCCCTGGTCTCAACCAAAAACTAAAGCACAATCTACCCCTGCGTTAACTATGTTTTTAACTATGATTGTATCTCTTGGCCTTTATTTGCACTTCCTTATTCCACTACTATTTCCTCTTAGTAAATCCTTTTTACATGCACTTCTCCTGCAGTGCTTGCATACCACTGTGACACCTTCCAAATTTTGCTACACTGTAACATTACATATGCTAGGCCACGGGTCACCAACCTTTTTGAAACCAAGAGCTACTTCTTGGGTACTGATTAATGTATACCAGTTTGATACACACTTAAATAAATCGCCAGAAATAGCTAATTTGCTCAATTTACCTTTAACTCTATGTTATTATTAATAATTAATGATATTCATCTTTGTGGAAACACTGATCATCTTAATGATTTCTCACAAATATATATAGAAATAGATAAATATCAATGTGCAACACTTTATTTTTATATTTTCTCCAATTTCAAATTTTTCCTATTGAACATTTTTAAATGATCACTTCTAAGACAGTCTTATGAAATCACAATATCCCATTTTAACTAGCTAGCCACTAACATTTTTTAACAAATCATGGATTACTTTGCACCCTGTTTGTACAAATAATAACTCATGTAAAATACAAAAGTCAACTCTCAAATTTTTAAATAAATTATGTCACACTTTGAACTGGACACCAAATCTGTTATCTGTTTCTTTGTCAGTTAGTGGGAAGCCTGGCATTGCTGTTAACTAGTGTGTTGTACTCTGGTGTTTAACTTGACACTAAAACTCTGAGTGAGTCTTGCAGATGTGCATCAGTGAGGCGTGTTCTGTGTTTGTTCTTGATGAAGTTCATGTCAGAAAAAGGCTGATTCACAAAGATAAGTAGAACCAAACAGGCTTGCAGCCTTCATAGCGGCTGCGCATACACCACTGTACTTTTCTGTGTCAACAAGACACCAAAAGTTTGGTGCAGCCTGGTGGGCTTTACATTTTAAATTGTCAGGAAAGAAGAGGAAGGAATTTAAAAGGTAAAAAGGTATGTGTGTTTAAAAATCCTAAAATCATTTTTAAGGTTGTATTTTTTTCTCTAAAAATGTCTTTCTGAAAGTTATAAAAAGCAAAGTAAAAAAATTAATGAATTTATTCAAACAAGTGAAGACCAAGTCTCTAAAATATTTTCTTGGATTTTCAAATTGTATTTGAGTTTTGTCTCTCTTAGAATTAAAAATGTCGAGCAAAGCGAGACCAGCTTGGTAGTAAATAAATACAATTTAAAAAATAGAGCAGCTCACTGGTAAGTGCTGCTATTTGAGCTATTTTTAGAACAGGCCAGCGGGCTACTCATCTGGTCCTTACGGGCTACCTGGTGCCCGCGGGCACCGCGTTGGTGACCCCTGTGCTAGGCTATCTAAACAAAACATTCGATTTTTGGACTGCGTGACGAAGCATATTATTTCATTAGTAATTAATACATTTCATTTTTACAATAAGTTCAGGGCTGATGAAAAAAGGAGGGTCTGCACACTGGCGCCCCTGTCCTAAGTTGTCATACCCCGCTCACAGGTGGAGACGATTGGTGATGCCTACATGGTGGCGTCAGGCGTCCCTGTTCCCAACGGCAACCGGCATGTGGCGGAGATAGCCAACATGTCTCTGGACATCCTGAGTGCTGTGGGAACCTTCAAAATGAGGCACATGCCAGATGTTCCCGTCAGGATACGCATTGGACTTCACACAGGTGGATGCAAAGTTAGCAGACAAAAAGTTGTAATCGATCCCATACAGTTATTGCCTTTTTAAATGAATTTTTTCAAGATCATTCAATTTTTTTGTGAAAAATGAAACAATACATAGACGCAAGAGTGTAACAATGTCAACAAAAGCATTCCCGCTGGTCCCGCCGTGCCATAAGTTGCCTCAAAAGTCCAAACCTGAAGTCCTCCGACACGTCTTATCAGTGCATGACCACACGCACATGGGAGATCTTCCTCACCGCCTTGTGGAACTACCTGCTTTTATTTGAGGAAAATAAAGTCAATAGTGCAAAAGAAGTAAACAAAAGCAAAAACTATATTGACTTAAATTAATCTTTTGCTTTTTTCCGCTAAAGCCCTCCTGTGTCCCAAGTTTTTGTTTCGTAAACAATATGCTATATAAACAAAACAATGTAACAATACAACAAAAACTGAATATTTCAAATGAATACAACTGAAAAATACTGATTTTAACACCCTAATACAGGGTTCGGCAACCTAAAATATTGAAAGAGCCATATTGGGCCACAAATATAAAAAAGTAATCCGTCTGGAGCTGCAAAAAAATAAATTAAAAGACTTATATGAGTGTTACAATGATTGCTAATCGGCTATATTAGCCTACTATCAAAATGACCATGTGTCGCAGGCTGACGCAAATCTTCGTTGACAGAAATGTTGAAAAGTAATATTTATTCTACACATTTTTCCAACATTGGGCAACATTAGTAAAACTTCTAAATGGGTGAGATAACTCCTGGAAATGGCCAAATGTATAGATGTGTGTGTCCAAGTTAAATAAAATATCAGGCTATCTTCTTCTAATGGATTTATTGCAATCTTTGCAAGCTGGGTAACGTCTGCTGTGGTCTGGAACAACATGATGCACAAACTATCACAAATGCAGTCAATATTACATACAGATAATGTGGCATGAAACATGGAAAAATAAACTAAATACAAGTTAATTAATTAAATGAGCTCAAATATAGCTACAAATGATACATGATGCTATATGTACATACAGGTAGTTTAAATAGCATGTTATCATCGATTAGCTTGCAGTCATGCAGTGACCAAATATGCCTGATTAGCACTCAAAACAAAATGATAACATCAACAAAGCTAACCTTTGTGCACAGCATAAATCATTTGGTGGACAAAGAAGGAGTGGCATATAACACGTCTTTCTGTGGCCGCGTCGGAGAAAGTCGTACATGTAAACAAACTGTTGAGTCACAGTCCACACAGCGGTGAGTTCAAGGGCCGCTGAAATTAGTAGGACAAAACAGCGCTCACCAAGTACTCTCACCAGTGAAGCATATTAAACAGTGGGCATTCTAACAATTAGGAAGGTTTGTGTTGTTTTTGTCCTCCTACAGAAACCGTATTACGACAAAATAACATATTTTTCACCCCATTTTTTTTGCATTTCAATACATTTTTGAATAAGCTCCATGGAGCCACCAGGGCGCCGCTATAGAGCTGCATGTGGCTCTAGAGCCGCGGGTTGCTGACCTCCACCCTAGTATCAATATGATACTGATTGATTCCTTGGTATCAATACCACCGATACTTGCATCAATCTGCCTGTCCCCTAGGTCATATAATGACAAGTGTATCTTTGTTGCCATAACGACTCTGTCACTTGCTGCAGGTCCATGTGTAGCGGGTGTTGTGGGTCTCACCATGCCTCGCTACTGTTTATTCGGCGACACGGTGAACACGGCCTCCCGGATGGAGTCCAGCGGCCTGCGTGAGTGTCAATGACGGCCTTCTCCGTCTGCTTCCCATCTGCTTCAATTTGCCTTTTTTCTAGCCTACAGGATCCACGTGCATGAGAGCACGGTCAAAGTCCTGCATGAGCTCAATCTGGGCTACAAGCTGGAGTTGCGGGGGAGGATGGAGGTCAAGGTGTGATGTCCCGCTGATGTCCTCCAATGATGTCATTTTCTCATCTTCTTCTCGTCGTTCAGGGAAAAGGAACAGAGGAGACCTACTGGCTTGTCGGGAGGGATGGATTCACCAAACCTCTTCCTGTACCTCCAGAACTAAAGTCAGGGTAGGAACAGACCTTGCCTTTGTATGTTTGTGTGAATGTGTATGTGTGCGTCCGTGCTGTTGCGTGCGTGTGCGTCTGTGCTGTTGCGCACGTGCACGCTCAGTGTTCATGCTGTTGACTTCACCCCAACAGGCAAATGGCCCACGGGCTACAGATGGCCGAGATAGCGCAGTACAAGAAACGGCAAGCCGAGAAACAGCGGCAGGAACAACTTGCAAAGAAGAAAAACTGAGGTAATGTTATGCATTCCCAAAATGTATAACATTACATACAGGCTTGGTTGGGAATGGTGCAGATTCAAAGATTGTGCAAAAGATGCTTAAAACCAACAAGAAGTGCCAAGTCCAAAGTGTTTCGGGGCTTTGTGTGACTCATATTCATGCAAGTAAACCATTACGATCTTAATTTTGGGAAGTGTTGATTGCTGGCAAAACTCAGTTCTTCTCCTTTACAAGTTTAAAAGACTTCTTTGCATTTGCCCAATTCAGTTCCCATTCTGTGTTAATTCCCCATGTCCTCTCCTTTGTGCTTTCAGCCTGTTCCCCAAAGAGCCAAAAGACTTGAAGCAGGTGTTCCACAAGGCGGTGAGGAAGATCTCCCATGTCCGCGTGGTCATGCAACTCTGCGAGGATGATGACAGCGAGATGACGTTTCATCATTGATAAGACGTGTCGGGGGGACCTCAGGTTTGGACTTTTGGGGCAACGTATGTCACCGCGGGACCCGCAGGCAGGCTGCTGGTGAAAGTTGGGATTAGCCGAGTTATGAATAGAGACTAATAAACAGCCGCTCAGCAAAGACGGGATGCACTCAGTCAGCAGGTGATGAACACAGATTATCCTTTAGTCCTTTTCCTTATGTCTGGGATGCAACAAGGTGCGTTTTTTTTTACTTTGGGGGTTTTATTAAAAAAAAAAAAACAAGCAGGATATGCTTACAGCAGAATAGCCAACATTTCTTATTTCCCCCCTCTGCTGAAAAATTCAGTATGGTGTTAAAAAATAGCACCCTCTAGTGGTAAAAAATTAAACCTTAATCACATGGTACATGCTAATCAATCCCTTGCCAACCTTGAGACCTCCGATTTAGGGAGATGGGGGGGGGGGGCATGGTTAAGAGGGGAGGAGTATATTTACAGCTGTTGTGTTCGGAGTTGTGCACTGCACTTTCTAAAGTAGATGTTATTGTCACATATGCATGATTGACTGATTGATTTAATCTTTTATTAGTAGATTGCACAGTACAGTACATATTCCGTACAATTGACCACTAAATGGTAACACCGCAATAAGTTTTTCAACTTGTTTAAGTCGTGGTCCACGTTAATCAATTCATGGTACAAATATATGCTATCAGCATAATACAGTCATCACACAAGTTAATCATCATAGTATTTACATTGAATTATTTACAATCCGGGGGTGGGATGAGGAGCTTTGGTTGATATCAGTACTTCAGTCATCAACAATTGCATCAACAGAGAAATGGACATTGAAACAGTGTAGGGCTGACTTAGTATGATATGTACAGCCAGCAGAGAACATAGTGAGTTCACATAGCATAAGAACAAGTATATACATTAGAAATACATTTGATTATTTACATTAGGTTATTTACAATCCGGGGAGATTGGATTTGAATGTAGAAGGATTAGTAAATGGTTGAAAATGCCTGGAGGTGTTGTGGTGCATACAGTAGATGGAAGTATTGTCCTGTTTAAGAGTGTCACATGCTGTTTACGGCAGACGAACTGCCTTACGGTAGAGTGGTAGACGTAAACGTGACTGCTGCTGTTGTGTGTTGCTACTGCGCTGGGAGGACGTTAATGAAACTGCCTAACAATAAACCCACATAAGAAACCAAGAACTCGCCCTCGGTCATTCTACAGTAATTATAACGTCATTGGGCAGACACGCTCTCAGACACGTCACTTAGGTCCTCATGGAGCTGGAGGGGGCGTGGCCTCCAGATCCGACTGAATTTCGGGAGATTTTCGGGAGTGGCGCTGGATTTCAGGAGTCTCCCGGAAAATCCGGGATTGTTGGCAGTATGGTGTCATTGTCTCAAAAAGTTTGGTATACTCTGTACCTGAGTGCACATTTTTACAGTGCAGTGCAGTCCCAAATCCGTTCAGGTTGTTGCGTACTTACCGCAAATGACAATAACAATACCCACTTCTTCGGTTCACTATTTTCCATCGCTGCGGTTGCTCCTCATGTTCCGTTAGTTCATCTGCACACACATCTGTTTTGAATACAAAATTAGGGTACTCCATTTTGTCATAATTGTCCTTGTCAATCCACTTGTGTTCATAAAAGATTAAGGCCGTGTCTCAAGTAGAATACTTCCATTCGTACACCCACGAGGTTTCTCATTGTCATTCACATTGACATCCCACTGGGTTGTGAGTTTTTCCCTTGCCTTGAGATGGGATCTGAACCGAGGATGTTGTGGCTTGTGCAGCCCTTTGAGACACTTGTGATTTAGGTCTATATAAATAAACATTGTTTGATTGTTGGCTCTCACCAAGTCACCCGTGATTATTAGTAGTTGGTGTTAAGAACTTTGTGATGCGCTCTGTGAAATTAATATGCCGGCATATGCTTAAAATGACCAAAATGTGGCAAATATAACATGTTTACTAAATTACATGAATACTTACAGCATGTACATTACAGGCCAAATGTTTGGACACACTTTCTCATTTTAATGCGTTTTCTTTATTTTCATGTCTATGTACATTGTAGATTGTCACTGAAGACATCAAAACTGTGACACCTGTGAAGTGAAAACCATTTCAGGTGACTACCTCTTGAAGATCATCGGGAGAATGCCAAGAGTGTGCAAAGCAGTAATCAGAGCAAAGGGTGGTTATTTTTGAAGAAACTAGAATATAAAACGTGTTTTCAGTAATTTCACCTTTTTTTTTGTTAAATACATAACTCCACTTGTGTTCATTCCTAGTTTTGATGTTTTCAGTAACAATCTACAATATAAATAGTCATGAAAATAAAGAAAACATATTGAATGAGAAGGTGTGTCCAAACTTTTGGCTTGTACTGTACATAAAACTTTTGTTGGAGGTTTTTTGGTAGGTTTTTTGGGCCTGAATAGATCAAATCACCATTACCTGCATTGTTAGCTGACGCTTGTTGGCATTTATTTACGTTTTAGAATTCATAGAGAGGATGAAGACATATATGTGCTTGTTCAACAAAGGAATTGTGAATGATAGGCAAGACTACAAGAAAATACAGCTCCCTTGTAATTTACATGTGTAAGTAAGCAAATTGGTACCATTGTATTTTCTGCAGCAACCTGCATTATGTGTCCGAATAGAAAATATAAATGTTGGTTAAATGTATTCATGGTAAATTTAGCGAGTAAAGTGTTTGTCAACACTAAGTGTTGATTCAGGCACAGTGAGCTGGAGTCCACACTGAAGATTTAAAGGGGATTTCTGCTGTCATCAAGGGGTTAATGGCGTTTGGTTAAAGAGAGTATCGCACAGCTTATATATATATATATATATATATATATATATATATATACAGCGTACTGTATCAAAGCGATTATAGGATGTCGAGTAATGCGGATGACCTCTAAAGATTAGACGAGGCTTACACTTGGGAATGTGATCCGATGGGGTCACATGGAGGACGTGAATATTCCATAGGGAAAGTGGCGCTCAAAGCTGGAAAGCATCAATTCACTTTCCTTACAAATCCTGCAATTTCGAGTTATGTTGGTGTTTCTTTTTTGAGAGAACCTCTGAATACATGTTTGGAGAGGCAGTGCCGACGGCGGGGCGGGACATGCTTTGGCCCTGCTCAAGATGGCAGCCAGGAGGCGGAGAAAGGGCGTGCCTGGTGTCACGCTGCAGCAATCAAGATCAGGTGTGTGACACACACACACCGGTTCCCAATCTGCCTATCTCCTTGCAGTTTTTAAGAGGGGAGAGGGAGGAGCGATCAAGGAGAGAGGAGTAGGAGTGTGCGCAGCAGCACTGAGGAGAGCGAGCCACGAGAGCCAAAGAGCGACAGAATCCAGCACAGACGAAGGCGATAAAACGACAGCTGAAAAGCAGACCGGAGCGAGCAGAGGAGGAGGAGCTGAAAGAGCTACCGACCGACACTGCAGCCTTTTATTGAAAAAGAAAAAAGAGTCAAACCTGTGCGAAGCCATGTCTTTCCTGAAGGGTCCATACAACCCGCACGATGACGGCAGGAAGCTGTTCACAGTGGCGCCCAACGCGGAAGGACCATCGGAGGCGAGGGAGGACGATCCCCTGTGGGCTATCATAAATGCTCTCACACAGCTGTCAGCGAGCAGCCAGCAAAATTGCCAACTCATGCAGGCGCTGGTGGACAAAATGGGGGGGCGGCGAGTGCCCCCCCAAAGAAGAAGTCAAGGAGTTCGCCAGTGAAGTCTTGGCTGAAGCGTCCTACCTGGAAGGCGGAGCAGGGGAGGCTGCAGTGGTGTCAACAGACCAGCAGGGTGAGCTGTCGGCCAAAGAGAGGGAGGACGAGCTCGCCTTGGAAGAGGAGAGAATTAGAAGAGCTGAGGAGACAGATGCACAGCCAGTGGAACGTGAAGATGAAGAGGAAGTTGAAGTTGAAGATGATGAAGACATTAAAGATGAAGAAGTGAAAGAAGAGGAGGAAGTCAAAGAGGAAGAGAAAGAAGTCAAAGAGGACGAGGGAGAAGTCAAAGAAGACAAGGAAGAAGTCAAAGAGGACGAGTAAGAAGTCAAAGAGGATGAGGACAAAGTCAAAGAGGACGAGGAAAAAGCCAAAGAGGACAAGGAAGAAGAAGACAAAGAAAAGGTCAAAGAAGACAAAGAAGAGAAGAGAAGACAGGTGGTCGTGGCAGGTTTTTCCCCCCCCGATCCTTCCAAAAAAGGGAGGGGGAAGTAGGCTCAGCCGCACTGAAACCCGGCTTGAGTTTGGCGATGGAGGACTGTGGAGAAGCGGAGCCACCGGGCCGACAGCGGGGCGGGACGCGCTTTGGCCCTGCTCAAAATGCGACAAAATGGCAGCTGAAAAGCAGATCGGAGCGAGCAGAGGAGGAGGAGCTGAAAGAGCGACCGACCGACACTGCAGCCTTTATTGAAAAATAAAGAGTCAAACCTGTGCGAA
The DNA here is from genome assembly GCF_033978795.1 of Nerophis ophidion. Lineage (NCBI taxonomy): Eukaryota > Metazoa > Chordata > Actinopteri > Syngnathiformes > Syngnathidae > Nerophis > Nerophis ophidion. The sequence continues at coordinate 41,278,538 of NC_084620.1, forward strand.
GCGATGTCTTTCCTGAAGGGTACATGCAACCCGCACGATGACGGCAGGAAGCCGTTCACAACATATTTATGGTCATGTTTGGCTCTGAGTGGGGGGGATGTTACTTCTTCATCATGTTCATAATGATAATGCAAAACCCGCACTTAACAGTAGGGGTGGTGCAATACCCGTCCATCCATCCATCCATCCATCCATCCATTTTCTACCGTTTGTCATATAAAATATTGCTGATACAGATAATTTTTAGGTGACAGGATGAGAATGTGATGATTGCCCTTAAGCACGGTGGAACAGGGGTTAGTGCATGTGCCTCACAATACGAGTAATCCTGGGTTCGATCCTGCGCTCGGGATCTTTCCGTGTGGAGTTTGCATGTTCTCCCCGTGACTGCGTGGGTTCCCTCCGGGTACTCCGGCTTCCTCCCACTTCCAAAGACATGCACCTGGGGATAGGTTGATTGGCAACATTAAATTGGCCCTAGTGTGTGAGTGTGAATGTTGTCTGTATCTGTGTTGGCCCTGCGATGAAGTGGCGACTTGTCCAGGCTGTACCCCGTCTTCCGCCCGATTGCAGCTGAGATAGGCCCCAGCACCCCCCACCCACCCCAAATAAGGGATAAGCGGTAGAAAATGGATGGACGGATGCCCTTCATGTGTTGATCATTTAAAATACAATAAGTAAATATGTATTTTTCAACTTGTTTAAATCGGGGTCCACGTAAATCAATTAATGGTAATCCGATACAAGATCGACAGACCCCTTTAATTTGGTGATGCTGCTAAAATGGTAGGAATACTTCCAAACTACACTAACAGCAATGTGACCACTTTGCTTGTAGTGAAGTCCCAGGATGAGTTTCATGGCCTCCTTTTGTGTTTCAGTGCTCTGCTCTTTTGTTTCCAACACAATGACTGCAGTGCAGCATCCTGGCCAGCAGAGAACGCACTGCGCACTGACGAGCTTTGTGTTACCTCTCCTACTGACACCACTGTCATGTTTGTTTTTGCAGACTTGACGTCAAACAGTGTCCAACTCACCGGTGCAAGCAAAAACAATGAGCTAAAAAATTATTATCAACTTACATTGCTGACTACTTTACGATATCAGAGAGGGTTCTACTGTAGACCAGGGGTGTCAAACTTGTTTTCATGCAGTTATGGCTGCCCTCAGAGGGCCACTTGTAACCGTGAACAAATTATGAATATAAATCTACAGGGATTTACCTCATAATATGACGCAATTACCTAATTTTTTTACATACACTTAAAAAAAATTTGATTTTGCAATAATATTCACTATTTTTTCCTATTTTTTTTCAGCAATATCACTCTAAATCAGGGGTGTCAAACTCAAATACAGAGTGGGCCAAAATTGAAAACTGAACGAAGCCGCGGGCCGAAATTGAGCAAATTAATCCTTTAATAGGGACCCAAACAAGTTTTGCATTGAATATTGACCAAGCAAGGCTTATACAACTTTATAGTGACATGCAAAATCAAGTTTTAAATAATGATAATTAAAAAATATCAATGGCATATCAAATAAAATAAAAATACAAATTGAATGCCTCTTTTCGGCAGCGAGTTTGAGTTGGGGCAGGGTTTGGTGTTAGCGTGGGTGTATATTGTAGCATCCCGGAAGAGTTAGTGATGCAAGGGCTTCTGGGTATTTGTTCGGTTGTGGTTATGTTGTGTTTATGTTGTGTTACGGTGCGGAAGTTCTCCCGAAATGTGTTTGTCATTCTTGTTTGCTGTGGGTTCACTGTGTGGCGTATATTTGTAACAGTGTTAAAGTTGTTTATACGGCCACCCTCAGTGTGACCTGTATGGCTGTTGACCAAGTATGCCTTGCATACACTTGTATGAGTTGCATATATTGTGTGAGTGGGCCAGCACGCTGTTTGTATGGAGGAAAAGCCGACGTAGCGACATGTAGAGAACGTCAAAGGCAGTGCTTTTACGGCCCGTCCCCAATATTATTGTTCGGGTGGAAATCGGGAGAAATTCGGGAGGGGCAATGAACTTCGGGAGTCTCCCGGGAAAATCAAGAGGGTTGACGAGTATGAGTATAAGTGGTGAATGCGGTGTTACAGCGGCGGGCCAGCTCTAATGTTAATTTGATATTGCCTCAAGGGCCAAATGAAATTACACGGCGGGCCAAATTTGACACCCATGCTCTAAATGGAAATAACCGTGAACGTTTATGAATATAAACCTAAAGGGATTTACCTCATTACGATGCAATTACATCATTTTTTTTACACACACAAAAGTCGTTTTTCAAATTTGCAGTAATTTGCCATAATTTTTCCCTATTGTTTTTTTCACAGCCATATCTCTCTATATGGAAATAACCGTGAACGGTTTATGAATATAAATCTATAGGTATTTACCTCATATTATGATGCAATTACCAAATTTGTTTTACATGTACACAAAAAATTTCGATTTCGCAATAATTTGCCATAATTTTTCCCTATTTTTTACAGCCATATTACTCTAAATGGAAATAACCGTGAACTGTTAATGAATATAAATCTATAGAGATTTGCCTCATGATGCAATTACCTCATTTTTTTTGCATTCACTCGCAAAAATGTTTGGATTTTGCAGTAATTTGCCATAATTGTTTCCCTATTTTTTACAGCCATATTTCTCTAAATCAGGGATCGGCAACCTTTACCATTCAAAGAGCCATTTTGACCCGTTTCACAGAGTAAAAAAAACTATGGGAGCCACAAGACTTTTGAAATTTAAAATGAAATAACACAGCGTACAAAGTTTTTTTTTGCTTTGTGCTATGTATTAACCAGGGGTCTCAGACACGCGGCCCACACCATAATATGTAAACTTAATATTAGTGCGGCCCGCGAGTTTTATATGAATGCCGCTTGACAACATCACATTTGCCAACCATCTCAATTTTTATGGGAGACTACCGCGTTCCTTAGCAACCATTCTCTCGACTGTCTGGCGGTTTTCACCCAAACAACAATATTAAGGGTGTTCTATGATGACAATGCGTTTAACGCCCTCTACAACCATAACAAACAGCTTACTTGCCCATTCCCATGTTGTATGAGGCTTCTGCAGACACACATAAGCGACTGCAAGGCATACTTGTTCAACAGTCATACAGGTTACACTGAGGGTTGTGATATAAACAACTTTAGCACTTTTACTAATATGCGCCACACTGCGAAACCACACCAAACAAGAATGACAAACACATTTCGGGAGAACATCAGCACTGTAACAACATAAACACAACAGAACAAATACCCAGAATCCCATGTATCCTGGACTCTTCCGGGCTACATCATACACCCCCGCTACCACCAAACCCCACCCATCCCAATTCCGCCCACCTCAACCGAAGCACGGATTGGGGGTGTATAATATAGCCCGGAAGAGTTAGGGATGCATTGGATTCTGGGTATTTGTTCTGTTGTGTTTATGTTGTGTTACAGTGCGGATGTTCTCCCAAAATGTGTTTGTCATTCTTGTTGTGTGTGGGGTCACAGTGTGGCACATGTTAGTAAGATTGTTAAAGTTGTTTATATCACAACCCTCAGTGTAACCTGTATGGCTGTTGAACAAGTATGCCTTGCAGTCGCTTGAGCGTTGAGTCAGCAGCCGCACACTAGATGTGGCCGGCCGGCACTCAGATAGCGTAGTATTAAAGCGGACGCGACAACATGGTCGAGAGGACGTTTAAGGCATTGCCATCACGGCACGCCCTCAATATTGTTGGCCGGGTGAAAATCTGAGAATGTTATCCTGGGGAGATTTCTGGGAGAGGCACTGAAATCCGGGAAACCTCCCAGAAAAAACGGGGGATCGGCAGGTATGCAGCTGAGCCACATCAGAGTGATCCAAGAGCCGCATGCGTCTCCGGAGCTGCGGTTTGCCGACCCCTGATCTAAAAAGACTAACTGTATTAATTTTTCCATTACAATTGCTGTAACTGAGCTGCTTTTTGTTTTGTTTTACCCTACAATCTATAGATTGATAACTTGTTTTGAAATCATAGGTCAAGCAGATATTTACTATTCATATTTTAATTTATATAAGATTATATATACATACCCCGTTTCCATATGAGTTGGGAAATAGTGTTAGATGTAAATATAAACGGAATACAATGATTTTCAAATAATTTTCAACCTATATTCAGTTGAATATGCTACAAAGACAACATATTTGATGTTCAAACTGATAAACACTTTTTTTTTCTGCAAATAATCATTAACTTTAGAATTTGATGCCACCAACCCGTGACAAAGAAGTTGGGAGAGGTGTAAATAAATACTGATAAAGTTGAGGAATGCTCATCAAACACTTATTTGGAACATCCCACAGGTGTGCAGGCTAATTGGGAACAGTTGGGTGCCATGATTGGGTACAAAACCAGCTTCCGTGAAATGCTAAGTAATTCACAAACAAGGATTGGGAAACGGTCACCACTTTGTGAACAAATGCGTGAGCAAATTTTCAAACAGTTTAAAAATAACATTTCTCAACGGGGCCCTGCGATGAGGTAGCGACTTGTCCAGGGTGTACGCCGCCTTCCGCCCGATTGTAGCTGAGATAGGCGCCATCTCCACCCGCGACCTCAAAAAGGAATAAGCGGTAGAAAATGGATGGATGGATGGATGGATTTCTCAACGGGCTATTCCAAGGAATTTCACCATCTATGGTCCGTAATATCATCAAAAGGTTCAGAAAATCTGGAGAAATCACTGCACGTAAGCGATGATATAATGAACCTTTGTTCCCTCAGGCGGTGCTGCATCAAAAAGCGACATCGGTGTGTAAAGGATATCACCACATGGGCTCAGGAACACTTTACAAAACCACTGTCAGTAACTACAGTTGGTCGCTACATCTGTAAGTGCAAGTTAAAACTCTGCTATGCAAAGCAAAGCCATTTATCAACAATACCCAGAAACGCCGCCGGCTACGCGTGGCCTGAGTTCATCTGATGCAAAATGGAAAAGTGTTCTGTGGTCTGACAAGTCCACATTTCAAATTGTTTTTTGGAAACGGTGAACGTCGTGTCCTCCGGACCAAAGAGGATAAGAACCATCAGGACTGTTCTAGGTGCAAAGTTCAAAAGCCAGCATCTGTGATGATGTGAGGGGGCATTAGTGCCCAAGGCATGGGTAATTTACACATCTGTGAAGGCACCATTAAGGCTGAATGGTCCATACAGGTTTTGGAACAACATATGTTGTCATCCAAGCAACGTTATCATGGACGCCCCTGCTTATTTCAGCAAGGCAATGCCAAGTCACTTGGTACAACAGTGTGGCTTCATAGTAAAAGAGTGCGGGTACTTTCCTGCCCCGCCTGCAGTCCAGACCTGTCTCCCATTGAGAATGTGTGGCGCATTATGAAGCCTAAAATACCACAACGGCGACCCCGGACTGTTGAACAACTTAAGCTCTACATAAAACAAGAATGGGAAACAATTCCATCTGAAAAGCTTCAAAAATGTCTCTCCTCGGTTCCCAAAGGTTTATTGAGTGTTAAAAGAAAAGGTGATGAAACACAGTGGTGAACATGCCCTTTCCCAACTACTTTGGCACGTGTTGCAGCCATGAAATTCTAAGTTAATTATTATTTGCAAAAAAAAAATGTTTATGAGTTTGAACATCAAATATCTTGTCTTTGTAGTGCATTCAACTGAATATGGGTTGAACAGGATTTGCAAATCATTGTATTCCGTTTATATTTTCATCTAACACAATTTCTTAACTCATATGGAAACGGGGTTTGTAGATTACATTTTTTGCATTATCAGATAAGACTGTATTAAAGTTTAAAACATGCAATTGCATGCAGTACATGGATTTTTTTCTTTGAAAATGGAAAGAATAGGATAAAGTACTTCATTGACACATTACTTCAAAGCTTTTGCGGGCCACGTTAAATGATGTGGCGGGCCAGATCTGGCCCTCGAACCTCGAGTTTGACACCGGTGCTGTAACCTTTGATAGTAAAAGTGTTTCCTTCACTAGTCGCGTCCCGAAAAAATTTCACAGAATTAAAAGAGTTCAGCAGTTTAGTAGTAGCTTGATTGATCCGTCTATCCAGGCTCCTGTGGACACAACAAGATCTCAGTGCGGCCGCGTCAGGTCACCTCAGCTTGCCTGACCCTCGCTGACATTGTGGCTGGGCCCAAGTCCAATCTCATCAGAGGACGCTCACGTGACCGAGGCCTCAAGGCAAAACTTTGCTTTTTGTGTGACGACTTTTGTTGCCATACTTTTTTTTTTTTAGTGCTGGAGCCCAGACACTAACATTCAAATTTAATGGATGGTCCCATATTAGCCAAGCTAACCCTCAAGCTTCATTATACATCCATCCATTTTCTACCGCTTGTCCCTTTTGGGGCCGCAGGGGCTGTATTCGGGCGGAATCAAAAATCAGCTAATGCAGTGGTTCTCAACCTTTTTTCAGTGAAGTAACCCCTGTGAACATTTTTTCAATTCAAGTACCCCCTAATCAGAGCAAAGCATTTTTGGTTGAAAAAAAGAGATAAAGAAGTAAAATACAGCACTATGTCATCAGTTTCTGACTTATTAAATTGTGCAAAATATTGCTCGTTCTAGTGGTCTTTCTTGAACTATTTGGGAAAAAAAGATATAAAAATAACTAAAAACTTGTTGACAAATAAACAAGTGATTCAATTATAAATAAAGATTTCTACATATAGAAGTGGCTTCACGGTGGCAGACGGGTTAGTGCGTCTGCCTCACAATACGAAGGTCCTGCAGTCCTAAATTCAATCCCGGGCTCGGGAACTTTCTTTGTCCTCCCCATGACTGCGTGGGTTCCCTCCGGGTACTCCGGCTTCCTCCCACCTCCAAAGATATGCACCTGGGGATAGGTTGATTGGCAACACTAAATTGGCCCTAGTGTGTGAATGTGAGTGTGAATGTTGTCTGTCTATATGTGTTGGCCCTGCGATGAGGTGGCGACTTGTCCAGGGTGTACACCACCTTCCGCCCAATTGTATAGCTGAGATAGGCGCCAGCGCCCCCCACGACCCCAAAAGGGAATAAGCGGTAGGAAATGGATGGATGGACACATAGAAGTAATCATCAACTTAAAGTGCCCTCTTTGGGGATTGTAATAGAGATCCATCTGGATTCATGAACTTAATTTCAAACATTTATTCACAAAAAAAGAAATCTTTAACATCAATATTTATGGAACATGTCCACAAAAACATCTAGCTGTCAACACTAAATATTGCCATGGTTCTCAAATGGGGGTACGCGTACCACTGGGGGTACTTGAAGGTATGCCAAGGGGTATGTGAGATTTTTTTTTAAATATTCTAAAAATAGCAACAATTCAAAATCCTGTATAAATATATTTATTGAATAATACTTCAACAAAATATGAATGTAAGTTCATAAACTGTGAAAAGAAATGCAACAATGCAATAGTCAGTGTTGACAGTTAGATTTTTTGTGGACATGTTCCATAAATATTGATGTTAAAGATTTCTTTTTTTGTGAAGAAATGTTTAGAATGACGTTGATGAATCCAGATGGATCTCTATTACAATCCCCAAAGAGGGCACTTTAAGTTGATGATTACTTTTATGTGTAGAAATCTTTATTTATAATTGAATCACTTGGTTATTTTAAAGGATAAGATCACGGGTACAAGCGGCCGAAATGAGTTTCCTCCGCCAGGTGTCGGGTCTCTCCCTTAGAGATAGGGTGAGAAGCTCTGCCATCCGGGAGGAACTCAAAGTAAAGCCGCTGCTCCTCCACATGGAAAGGAGCCAGGTGAGGTGGTTCGGGCATCTGGTCAGGATGCCACCCGAACGCCTCCCTAAAGAGGTGTTTAGGGCACGTCCAACCGGTAGGAGGCCACGGGGAAGACCCAGGACACGTTGGGAAGACTATGTCTCCCGGCTGGGGAGAGGAAACTTTGGGCTTTCCTGCTTAGGCTGCTGCCCCCGCGACCCGACCTCGGATAAGCGGAAGAAGATGAATGAATGGATGGACGGATAGCTGTAGTATAAACCATGTACTGATACAACACTTGGTATCGTTACTATTTGTATCGATCGGCCCACCTCTGTTTTCATTCACTACCTCTAGCTTAGCAGTTAGCATATTCTCCTACGGTGTGTAGTGTGGCATGTTTAGCTGTTTATCGTCCTCCATGGAGGATTCTTAGCCTGGGAACGCCTTTGGATCCCCCGGGAAGAGGTGGACGAAGTGGCTGGGGAGAGGGAAGTCTGGGCTTCCCTGCTTAGGCTGCTGCCCCCGCGACCCAACCTCGGATAAGCGGAAGAAGATGGATGGATGGATGATTATTTTTCAACAATTTTTTTGTTATTTGTAATCCTTTTTTCCAAATAGTTCTACTACAAATTAGCAATATTTTGCACTGTTTTACAATGTAATAAATCAGAAACTGATGACATAGTGCTGTATTTTACTTCTTTATCCCTTTTTTTCAACCAAAAATGCTTTGCTCTGATTAAGGGGTACTTGAATTAAAAAAAAAAATCACAGGGGGTACATCACTGAAAAAAGGTTGAGAACCACTGATATATTGCATTGTTGCATTTCTTTTCACAGTTTATGTTGAGTAAATGTGATGTCATTGTTTTTAATGCTGTTTCTGTGCATCATGAGAAGAGAGGCTTGCCGTTGTTGTCATGCGCCTCCAATAGGTTGTATACGGTAGTGCCGGCTCGTCCATGCTATTGTCACGTGATCTCTTCCAGTTAACTACGTGCGAGAGAATGCGATAGACACACAGAAAAGTTCGATGCAGTTGTGTTCTATTTTCCCCAGTTACCGATGTTTTGTTTCCCGATGCTGTGAGACATGTTACTGAACCATCCTTAAAGGCCTACTGAAACCCACTACTACCGACCACGCAGTCTGATAGTTTATATATCAATGATGAAATATTAACATTGCAACACATGCCAATACGGCCTTTTTAGTTTACTAAATTACAATTTTAAATTTCCCGGGAGTTTCGTCTTCGAAACGTCGTGTAATGATGATGTGTACGCAAGACGTCACGGGTTTTTAGGAAGTATGAGCGCTGCGCACACACACAGCTAAAAGTGATCTGCTTTAACGGCATAATTACACAGATGGAGTTGGGAAGCTTTAGCCTTTAGCCACACAAACACACGGTGATTCCTTGTTTAAAATTCCTGGAGGTGAAACTATACTATGGATCAGAGCGCGGTTAAGCCAACATTAATCAAGAACGAATGTCAACCAGCAGGTTTCGGTGAGAAAATTATGGTTAAAAAGTCAGTTCTCGAGCTTGTGCTGTCCATAGCTGCCGTCGACTAGACACTGCGCGTCAAGACACCGTGGAGACACTCTATTTAACTCACTAAAACACTAGCAACACAATAGAAAGATAAGGGATTTCCCAGAATTATCCTAGTAAAGGTGTCTAAAACATTGCAATCCGTCCCAATCGCGTTTTTTTTTTTGTTTTTACTTTTTTTTGTTTTGTTTCTAGTCCGTCGCTATCAATATCCTCAAACACGAATCTTTCATCCTCGCTCAAATTAATGGGGAAATTGTCGTTTTCTCGGTCCGAATAGCACTTTTTGTTGGAGGCTCCCGTTATAAACAATGTGAATATGTGAGGAGTAGCTAAACATGTGACGTCATTGTCTGCGATGCATTTGTCTTAGCACCGAAATTTGCCACCTTTAGGTGGATGTTCTCTACTAAATCTTTTCAGCAAAAATATGGCAATATCGCGAAATGATCAAGTATGACACATAGAATGAACCTGCTATCCCCGTTTGAATAAGAAAATCTCATTTCAGTAGGCCTTTAAAATAAACCATCATCTTTCATATATATACAACTGGAGTATTCATTGAAGATGAGTGAAGAAAGAAGAAACCCAACAGTTTATGAACTTACATTCATATTTTGTTGAATTATTATTCAATAAATATGCTTATAAAGGATTTTTGAATTGTTGCTATTTTTAGAATCTGACGTACCCCTAGGCATACCTTCAAGTACCCCCATGGGTACGCGTACCCCCACTTGAGAACCACTGATTTAGAAAACAAGCCCATTTATGGCGCTCTGGTGTGTCTGCTGGTCTGAGATCAGTTTTAAGCTGACAACGTCCACATCACATTCTAAATAAGCCCCAGCAAAGTTGACGCCTATATTTTTTCACTCCGCGTCCTGCGATTGGCCACAGCTATTGACGCAGGCAGCAGTGTCCCGTTTCCATTGGCCTGGGCGAGTGTCAGTAAAGGTCACGACGACGACGACCGGCCAATCAGGACTCTAGTTCCGCCCGTGAGTTGATGACGCACTAGATCACGTGATGTTTGTGCCCTGGCCCGCAGATTTGTGTACACCAGGCGACGGCGGCGGGGTTGCTAAGCGCTAACCGAGCCGCGGCTAACTAACACGGCCACCATCATGCCGCACACGGTAGGCTTAACTCTATTGAAAACGAAGCCTCATTGAAATACAGCTAAAGTGTGCTAAAAAAGAAAAAAAGATAGAAACCTTCCGTGCCGGTCAGCGGCAGCTTGGCCTAGCCGGACTCGGGGAGCTCGTCGTCCTGATGCGAGAATGGGGTCGTGGTCCACTTGGATTAGCTGACTCGTGAAGTGACCTTTGATTTCACTCGGATGGCAAATTTTGCAAATTACCAGGACGGCAAGGCAGCGATGTTGATACTGGAGCCGCAGCAGAGGGACGTGGGCTCCAAGCCCGCCATCGGGGGGGAACCCCCTTCCCCGGTAATTAACGTCGGAGGAGGAGGCGGCTCTCGTTCCCATCAGTTGCCGCCCTCCAGCCACCTCCATCAACATCACTATCATCATCATCATCTGGCCGCGGAGGCTCCTGGCAGGAAGTCGTCCCCCAGCCAGCTCCACATTGCCGATGAGCCCGCCGCTCCCTCCTCCTCTGCTGCCAGCACCGCTGCCAACATCCCTTCAGACGCGGTGGACGACATTCGCAAATGCGGGTACCTGCGCAAGCAGAAGCACGGGCACAAGCGTTTTTTTGTGCTGCGGGCCGCCAGCCGCCTGGGCCCCAGCCGCCTGGAATACTACGATAGCGAGAAGAAATTCCGGAGCAGCTTGCGCTCGGCGGCCACGGCCGCCAGCAATGGGGCCGCGGGACCTTCCTCGCCGAAGAGGGTCATTTACCTCTACCAGTGCTTCACTGTCAACAAGAGGGCCGACTCCAAAAACAAACACCTCATTGCTCTTTACACAAAGGATGAATACTTTGCCATTGTGGCTGAGAACGAGCAGGAGCAGGAGGACTGGTATGTTGCTGTCAGCGGGTTGATGAGCGAGGGCAAGAAAGGACATTTGGATGCGGACGATTTGGATGACGGCTATGGTACGGTCACGCCTGGTACTGTTTTTAAGGAGGTGTGGCAGGTGAACGTCAAACCCAAAGGACTTGGTCAGACCAAAAACCTCACAGGTGTTTACCGCCTATGCCTCTCATCCAAAACCCTTCACTTGGTCAAGTTGAACTCTGAAACCCCGTGCGTTAACCTCCAGCTGATGAACATTAGGCGCTGTGGACACTCTGAAAGTTTCTTTTTCATCGAGGTGGGTCGTTCCTCCTCGATTGGGCCAGGGGAGATATGGATGCAGGTGGATGACTCAGTCGTGGCCCAGAATATGCACGAGACCATCCTGGAAACTATGAAAGCCCTCAAAGCATTTGCAGAGTTCCGGCCCAGGAGTAAAAGCCAGTCATCAGGCTCTAACCCAATGCCGTTCATCACCACGCGCCGTCACCTGGGCAACCTGCCGCCAAGCCAGACAGGGCTGCAGCGGCGGTCCCGAACGGAGTCAGTTGTGGGCACACCACCATCGAGTAAGAGCTCCGGCTCTAGCGGTTACCGGTTCCGCACGTCCAGCGAGGGGGAGGGGACAATGAACCGTCCGTTTCACTCCGCCACTGGAAGTTTGGTTCACCTTCACTCTGTGCGGGCTCAGCACTGCCGTGCGGAGGGGTATGGCGCTGGTACCAGTAGTGCTGCAACAGGAAACGCAGGAACCTGCACCGGAGGAGGCCGCTATGTTCGGGCCATCCCAGGGTCATCGTCATCCATCTACCACGCCCGTTCCGCCTCCCTTCCAGTCTCCCACTTCCCCTCCACCACCAGCCCTGTGAGCGTGTCCTCCAGCAGCGGCCATGGTTCTGTCTCGGATACCCTCACCCGTCCATCTAGCGCTTCGATATGTGGTTCGCCATCTGATGGTGGCTTTAACTCCTCTGATGAGTATGGATCCAGCCCTGGTGATTTCAGATACTTTCGCGTGCGGAGCAACACACCTGACTCCCTTGGGAACACCCCACCAATTAGAGAGGAGAATTGTTTAAACGACTACATGGCAATGAGTTGGAACCGGGAGGTGTTTGGCACCAGTGGCGGCTCTGGAAACACCAGCGGGGCTGAGACGCCCCGAGAGGAGAGTATGTCAACAGAGGATGAGCGCTTGTCTTCTCTGAGGAGGAGGACTCATTCTTTCTCCAGAACTGTTGGGGGGGCCACTGGTGGCCCAGGAGTGGCTGTCTACCAAAAAATGACCCAAACCAATTTTTCTTTGGAAGAAGGGGCTGATGTTGCGTTTGGCGGGGGCCTGCTCCGTGGCGGGCCTTCGTCCTCCACTTCCTCGCTGCGCTCTGACTACAGCTCTTGCTCCGAGCACAGCCAGCAGAGCCGTCCCTCGACGCAGTCTCAACCAGAGCCTGCCGGGGAACACCCCAAGGAAGACAGCGGTTACATGCCCATGATGTGCGGTGTGGCTGCGTCCCCGAGGGACACATACCCTGACTACATACCCATGCAGCCCGGCTCCCATCCCATCTTCCACTCCCCCCAGCTTCATAGCCCTGCTTTGTTTCCTCGCTCAGCCCAGCGCCACTCACAGACCTCCACCGATGCCCACGGCTACATGATGATGTTGCCAGGAGGCAATAGCAGCGCCCCCTCCCCAGTGCAGACCTCTAGCACAGTAGGTGCAAGCAGGAGTGGCAACATAGCAGACAGACCTGAGAATGGAGAGTACATGGACATGTCATTTAGCAACAGTGAGGGCCGCAAACCGGAAGGCAACAGCGCGTGCAACGCCCCTGAGGGCACTTACAAGTCCTACAGCCCTTATTTTTCCCTCCCTCGGTCCTACAAGGCCCCCAATAGAGAGAGGGATGCAAAGGAGTATGGTGACTATGTTCCCATGACTACTCCAGCAAAACCTGTCTATTCAACAGTTGCCACAGATTCCATATCCACACCTGAGAGAAGAGCAGGCGGGGGCGGTACCAACTCCACGCCCTCTCACCCACCTCCACCTTACGGAGCTCACCACACGACCGCCACAATGGCAGATCGGCGTGTCAGACCCAACCGGCTCCCCCTAGGCAGGAGATGTTTCCCCGGACCATTGCGTGCAGGCGAGCAATCATCCGCAGGCACCGCTACCTCGGCCGCCGCCTTACCTGACAGGCCACCCAGTCCAGGAGAGTACATCAACATCGATTTTGCTGATCACTACCCCCACCAGCAACAGCCCCCCGCCTACCATCTTGACACCCATCATGATGGCGCTCTACTGGCCTCCAGTGACCACCGTAGCTCCCCTACACTCCCCCAAGGCCAGGACTATATGAGCATGGAGGTCGGGCTACACCCTCACAGCAGTGATGGCAGTATGGGTAAGAGCCAGTCACCCAGACCCAGCCTCGTGGCCCCTTGGAACCCACCCAGCTATATCCGACCCCAGACTAACAATCCAGCCACACTAGCCTCCCCAGGGGTCCCTGCTGGAAGTCACTGGAGGTCATCGGGCGACGACTACACCGACATGACTTTCAGCACGGCTGAAAGGACTCAGATGAGCCCTACCGCTATGCTTCAGCATCTCTGTGTGATAGAGGGACACTACCCCTCTCCCACCCTTCCCCCCATGAACTTCGGGAGGTCACAGCCGCACCAGCAGGAGCCAAAGGTCATCCGGGCCGACCCTCAAGGCCGGAGGAGACACAGTTCTGAAACATTTTCCTCCACTTCTTCCTCTAATTCAACGCCCTCTGGTGGGGCACCTTTTGCTGCCTGTCCAATGCTGGCTGACTCTGCGACCGAGAATGGATCATGTACTGCACAGGGCCAAGCTTCCAGGTGGACCAGCTCCGCATCTTTTGACAGCATGTGGATGTCTGTAGAGGGTCTCGGGGACGTGCCAGCAGACCGAGCCCAGGCTCGGGCATCAGACTTGGACACAGCATCCAGCACCTCCTCTTCCGCTGGCGGAATGTACAGAAACAACACGTCTGCGGGATACCAGAACGGCCTCAACTACATCGCCTTGGAGCTGAGGGATGACGGGAGAGACGCAGATGTCGCCAGGTCAGCAGGCTCAGGCGAGGGCCTGATGCCACCGGAGAATGGGGCCTATGCCAGCATAGACTTCACCAAGTCGGATGGCATCTCTTCGAAGACCAAGGGTGAGTAAAGCTGTCTTGTTGTAAAATGTATGATGAAGATGATTTGAAATGGTCCTCAACAAGCCTGAGTGTGTAGTTGCATCGTGTCAACACGTGTGTGCCTGTGTTGCAATGGTGTGTGGTTATGGCCGATAGGACCCAGTTTTGTAGATAATTGTTGAGCGGCTGCAGTCTATCCCTTCAAAAAAAAAATGTCCGTTCTGGATCATTTCTGAGTGCTGCAGTTGTGTTTAAGTCATTTCTTGCAATGCATCTAAGAACTCTACTTATCAGTCCATCCCTACTGTGCAATATTTTTGCAGTAGATATTAGTTAAATTCAAAGTTAAACATTATTAATATAAATTAAAAATGTATGATATTTAACTGTTAATTATTGATATTTAATCGTGATTAGCCCTGTGATTAATCAGATTTAAAAACGTTATCTTTGACACAGGATACACATCCTTGCTTGATTTGTATGTGGTCGAGTGTGGTAAAGCCCTTAAAGTCTTTGTCAATTTAGTGAAAGAAAATATTAATAATTGGATTGGTTATGACATGTTTGAAGTGGTCCTAAAATTATTATGGCACTTTTTACTTCCAATACGATACCGACAATGGAGTATTGTCTTATACTGAATTTAATCTGATACAATATCCGCAAATATCATTGTACATACTTTTATTATTTTGTAGTGGGGTAGAAAATGTTAAAAAAGGTATGGTCAAAAGAAATTACTCTGAACAAGGCAGGTATGAAATACAATAACCTTTATGACTGTTAATTAGATTTTTGCCGACACCTAGTGGTCACAATATTTCTTTAAATCAGGGGTATGACGCAGTAAGTTTGAATGATGCGGACACGTTTGTTACTGGGTCCTTTTTAATACACAGCTGCCTTGGAGACTTTGCAGCTGTAAGTAATATGCAACTGTATTTATTTGATACTTCTTTATATTGTCAAATGTTGTATTTTTAGACTACAATATGGTTCAATGAAGGACACTTGTTATGTACAACTAACTTGTGTGCTATATTGTGTGCTTAGCTGTTGTGTAGCTGCTAGATTACCTTTTGTAAATCACTTTACTAAAACACAAGAAAATACAATCCTTTTCTGCTTATTGGAGGACATTTAGACATTAACTGTCTGTCCCGCTTTGTACAAGTGAAATGCTTCAGGATTTGTATCAGAGCTGATATTGGAGATTCTAGATGGAAGCAGATATCATACAATAGTTAATTTGTTTTTGGCTGATATCCCACTGATATCAATATTGGATTATTTTAATAAAACACCCCATAAATCTAAGTTCTATACAGGGGAAATCTGCTTTTTTCTACTCTTGCCCGAAACCATCAAATTCCACAGGCTGCTCTCCCGACCACACGTACTCTATTGCGGTGTTTGACGTCTTTTATAACTTTGCATGCATGACCTACACACAAACTTTTAAAGGAGAACTGCACTTTTTTTTTAAATTTTCCCTATCATTCACAATCCCTCTGTGAGACAACATACACTTTTTTTCTTCCTTATGCATTCTAAATCGCAAAAAAAAGCATTAGCAAGAATCAGCTAACAATGCAGTTAGTGAGGATTTAATCTATTCCGCCTATATTCCTCCCTTTAGCTACATTTTTAGCTGTCTAGTACGAGCCGTATTTTACGATTTAGAATGCCCAAAAAAGAAGAAAAAAAAGCATGTTCTTGTCTTACATAGGGACTGAATGATAGGCCAATTCCAAAAAAAGTGCTGTTCCCCTTTAATTGTTGAACGTGTTTTCTACAAATAGAGCCTTAAATGAAAAATTATGGATGGAAAATATAATTAAATGTCTTTGAGGAATTTAATGGGGTCTTCTGCATCTTATTCTGAATGATATCAAAGCTGTCAAGTGCATCACTGACTGGTAGGGATATCACGGTATGATATCGTTATGGTGTTAAGGCCACAGCATCATTGCGGTATTGTTCAGGGAAAAAAACGGCTTGGTAAAACTGAAGTGGGAGGAATGTTAAGGAGAAACACACTTACTGTAATTGAAAACCAACGTAATGAGAAAATATTCCAATCATATTTATTTTGTGACAAAGAAAAATAATCAGTTGAGTGTTTTTTTTACCCTTTGGACAACTGGAAAATAGCATTTAAGTTAAGTGTCTTTCAACTTTTAACTTCCTGCACTGGACATTTTTGTATTTGTTTCAAGAATGCTGATTGTCAGGAGTTACCCAAGATTGCAAATACCTCACATATTAATGTTCGACCTAACTGGCTTTTTAGTTTCACATTAAGGATATTTTCCTAGCGAGGGTTCATCGAGCGGGTTCTCGTATTACTTCTTTCGTCGTACGTTCGTCGCGCTGTGCAGTGTTGGCAATTTCTTTCTTTTTTTCTTGCATGTCTGCGCTATATAATGAGGACTTACGCCAAAATGAAACTACTTCCTGTCTACACGTTCCTCGAACTCCAACATGCTTTCTCCTCCATTTTTTTGGGGTTCACCGTAAAAGCAAAGTTAGTCCATCCATTTGATTTCAAGTTTTTGGGAGGTTCTGCTCTACTCATTGTCGTTTCCTTCCCAGACTGTCCCACTAAATAACTCCAGAAAAAAACTACCCTGGCGGGAGTGTTGGTTTGATCTGGTCACATGTAGAGGTGGGAATCTTTGGGATTCACGATTAGATTAAAGATAGATTTTTGAAGCATCTATAATTTCTGTGTTTTGATGCAGTTTTACATTTATTTTGGTTCCACTAAATAAGCGTTTATCTATAAGCGTTTAACTATAAAATAAACTGTGCATTCGGTATAGGGTTGTACGGAATACCTGTATTACTGTAATACCGTGATACTAATTAATCATATTCGGGACTATACCGCCTCTAAAAAGTACCAGTCTTCCCTAGACACATGAGGACTTTGAATATGACCAATGTATGACCCCTTAACTATTTGGTATCAAATTTGTACCCAAATTTGTGGTATCATCCAAATGCTGCTGCGATAGGATCCTGCCCCCCCCCGTGACCCAAAAGGGACAAGCGGTAGAAAAATGGATGGATGGACTGATCCAAAACTAATGTAAAGTATCAAACAGAAGAACAAGTGATTCTTGCATTTTAACAGAAGTGTAGATGGAACATGTTAAAAAATACATTAAAAAATAAAGTACCAATGATTGTTACACACACACTTTGTGTGGCGAAATTATTCTCTGCATTTAAACTATCATCCCCTGGGAGGTGAGGGCGGCAGCGGCGGCCGTGCCCAGGAATCATTGTTGGTGATTTAATCCCCAATTCCAACCCGAAAGAGAAAGTAAGCAGATATTAACAGTAAATGAACAAGTAGATTAATAATTCATTTTCTACCACTTGTCCTTAATAATTTTGACAAAATAACAGAATGGAAAATGACACAATACGTTACTGCATATGTCAGCAGACTAGTTAGTAACTTTTGTTTGCTTACTTACTAATAAAAAAACAAGTTGTCTAGTATGTTTACTATTTTATTTAAGGACAAACTTGCAATAAAAACACATGCTCAATGTACCTTAAGTTTTTTTTTTTTAAATAAAGCCAATGATGCAATTTTTTGTGGTCACTTTTATTTAGAAAAGTGTCGGTACCGATATCGAGACAAGGCTAATTTGTGATAAGAAACAGTTAAATTAATAGAAATGTTTGCAAAACTGGAACATAAGTTCCCCAAAATAAAGGAGCTGGTCGGATCTCGCGGTGAGGTGGCTCGCTGTCGTCAGCCAAATTTTAGAACAGTCTGCATTACCTTATTTACAATAATTAAGTGACGATCGATTATTGACGCTTATTAATGGACTTTATTATCATCCATTTCTGAATAGCCATCCCATCCATCCATTTCCCACCGCGTATTCCCTTTGGGGTCACGGGGGGCGCTGATGCCTATCTCAGCTACTATCGGTCTGAATAGCGATGCATCTAATTATCGATTGTTTCTCCCACCTCTCGTCACGTCACAGTAGCATTGGTAGTAGGGGTGTAATGGTACGTGTATTTGTATTGAACCGTTTAGGTACGGGCGTTTCAGTTCGGTTCGGAGGTGTACCGAACGAGTAGACATGCTAGCAGCTAGCAGGCTAGGACAACATGTTAAAGCCAGAGTTGTAAGACCCTCCTGCCTCGTTAAGATCTCCTGTTTGGGAACACTTTGGCTGCGCGATACAACAATTGAGGACGGAGGTTTGCCAAGGTTGTTCAGCAAACATTTGTTGCACCTTTCCTGCTTCCGGCTCCCATAGTGTCTCCCTTGCGCTTACAACCCTTCACTCTACCCGGCAGTGGGTCTCCACAGCTCCGGACTCCAGGGTAAATGAAGAGTCCAGCGATTAGTTGCAAATCGTGGCTTTATCGAGGTCTTGCACACAGCCAATCCAACCAAACACTAGCCACTCCTGTGCTCTACCGCTCCCTCACCTCGCTCGCCCGCACGCTACTCTCATAACACAGTGGTTCTCAACCTTTTTTCAGTGACGTACCCCCTGTGAACATTTTTTGAATTCAAGTACCCCCTATCAGAGCAAAGCATTTTTGGTTGAAAAAAACAGATAAAGAAGTAAAATACAGCACTATGTCATCAGTTTTTGATTTATTAAATTGTATAACAGTGCAAAATATTGCTCATTTGTAGTTGTCTTTCTTGAACTATTTGGAAAGAAAGATATAAAAATATCTAAAAACTTGTTGAAAAAGAAACAAATGATTCAATTATAAATAAAGATTTCTACACATAGAAGTAATCATCAACTTAAAGTGCCCTCGTTGGGGATTGTAATAGAGATCCATCTGGATTCATGAACTTCATTCTAAACATTTCTTCGCAAAAAAATAAATATTTAACATCAATATTTATGGAACATGTCTACAAAAAAAGGCGGGCGGTGTTGATGAACGTGGACCCTGACTTAAACAAGTTGAAAAACTTATTGGGGTGTTGGCATTTAGTGGTCAATTGTATGTATTGTACTGTGCAATCTACTAATAAAAGTCTCAATCAATCAATCAATCAAAAAAAGCACTTTATATGTAGAAAGGTTTTGTTAAGAAACCATTCTAAGCCTTAACTTATTTAGTTTTTATTTTATATGTTATATATGTATTAACCCTGGCAATGGACCCTGTGTGTAATATGTATGTCATGCAATTGCTTACAAATTTGGTAAATTAATAACCCAAAAATTTATATTTTGTTGTTTTCTTACTGTACCGAAAATGAACCGAACCGTTACCTCTAAACCAAGGTACGTACCGAACCAAAATTTTTGTTTATCGTTACACCCCTATTTGGTAGCATTTTTAAAACCAAAATACAGCAATATTTCCATTATCGTTACATCCCTGCTGATTGGACAGTATTGTCCTATCTCAAGGCTGGTGCAGTAATGTCTTGCTGCAATCCAGTTTTCTGTCATATCTTGCGTCCATAATTGACAATTTCGCCTGCTTCTGCTTGGACATGCACACAAAGGCTGTGGATCGCAAATGAAGGTGCGTATCCCCCCCCGTCATGCCAGCCTGAGTGGGCGGATCTTGGTCATGTTGCGGTCGCAAAGCACGAATGGGCAGTTAGAATCCCTCGTACGCAACCAGACCCATATGCTTCTGACTATTGAAAAAAAATGTTATCTCCCTTTTGCCCTCAAGACCGCTTTACCTAAACAAGAACTATCGCCACATTTTAATCTTGTGAATCGGAGATCTGGTCACACTAGTAAGACTCGCTTAAGTCGACAATAGGGATGTAACGATACAGAGTAAAAATGAAAACAGCGGTAAAACTGCCGGAGATTACTGTTTTAAATTAAAATGAGCAAAAAAACGTGATTGATAACTGTACTTTGATAAACTCATGGACTGACTTGCGCTAGCTCACTAGCTTGAGCTAACAAGAAAACAAACGAACTCCAAAAATTTATAGCAGGCGTGTGACTTTTCCGTCTATAGTCAGAAATCCGTCTTTTTTTTTATCTCTGTAAAAATATAAACATTATTTTCCGTTTTTTCCGACATACAATGTGTGTTCAAAATCTTCATACGTCTCTTTGCCATACCTGCCAACAACTGCGGTTTTCCCAAAATCAGTACGGTTTTTGATAATCCATCTGTAAAAACTACTTTTTTCCATTAAAAATGATTAACTTTAAAATCGAAGGTACGTAGCAAAGCAACTCTACGGACAGGGGACAAAATATATACGGGAAACAACAATGAGGATTGGTTTCTTTATGTATAAGAAAATCCACGATTGGTTGGTTGGTTTACTAAGATGAGTCCTGATTGGTTCAGATTAGAGCAAAATATTATGGACAGGCCAATCCGAAATAAGATAGGGCGGGTCATCGAATCAGGAAGGGAAATCATAACAGACATCCCAAATGATAACGAGAGAGTCGGAAAAGTGAAGAGGGAATATTCAAGTGTGTGATTAATATATTACAAAAACTAGTGGAAGATGGCAGAGGTATTCTCTTTCTTAGATTTTTCTTTTTGCGATGTAGACTATGTTCAGGAAACCCATAATGTGTCTACTTAGCCTCATTTGGACGATTGTATGCGTCTGGTTAAAATAACGCCAAACATTTATTTTAGTCGTTTCCCTACTAAGCCCAAATCTCGACATGGAAGACATGTAATACACAATTAAGAACACACATGATTGTGATGACTTTTGCTACAGTATAGCCTGTCTAAATGCTACTTTTCATTTTCATTGGTGTTTTACAACAAGACAGTAGTAGCTGACGTTTTGTTCGTTTTTCTATTGTTTAAATTTTGACATTGAATAGTTTAATCATTTAGAAACATAAACATGACTGCAAGATACGTGTTATTTCATGCTATAAACCACAAATGGTTATTCTGATAAAGGAAGTTATCTAATAGAATAAACATGGTTTGTACTCTTTATGATTTTTGCGTTTAGAGCAATTAGAAGTGGAGAGGGAGTCGAAGAGACAGAAATTAGCTATAAAATCCAAGGGCGAATCCAGTAAAGCTGAAAGAAAAAGGAAAAAGCAAGCTGCTCAGAAATTAATCAGGAAGGCTCATGTCAGAGCCGTCTAAGCAAAAATGCCAAAGTAATGTGTGAATGAACCAAAGTAATGTGTAAATAATGTAAATAACTAGATGAACCATCTTTGGCTGTGAAGTGAACACGAGTAAGGTTGTAAATACTGTATAGAATAGGCTAACTCACGTGGTTCCTGTGGATGTGAACACATGTAATTTCTGTAGGGACTAAATAATATAGTGACAGAAACAGACATAGTGATTTATTTGGATGAATGGGGTATGTATTTATGTAAACTGTTGATCATTTCCAATTTTTTTTAAACACAGAAACATCTTTAAATTGTATTTTTATTTGCTAATTGAATTGTGCACATTAAACCTACTCCCTAAGAACAGAGTGATCGTTTTATACTCAGACGTACACATGACGGACGAGTTCTGGATGTGTAGATAATTTCTTTTATGGCCTTTTTTTCAATTAAATCTGAAAGTGCTTCCGTACAAACCTATTGCTGGTTTGCATATGATGTTACATCCGTTTTTCTTCTTTGCGGCTTAATTCACACGATGGTCAAGCAGCTTGAGCGCAGCATTAAAATAAGTGAATGTAGAGTTGGAGCAGACTATGCCCTATTGCTGTCCTGTTCTTGGGTGTTCAAGTCCTTCAAATAAAGAGATGGGAAAGAGCTTTCATAGAGTCCCAAAAGAAGTGGTTCATAAAGTTAGGGGGAAAAATGAAAAGTGCATCGAAAAATGTCTCTTGAAAATAGACACTTTCATCATCTTTTGGAATACAAACAGACTGCTTGTGTCTGCAGGGATCACTTTGTAAAATGTTTGTTTGAAAATTTGATTTTTTGAGAAACTTTCGCTGATACAATCCTGTTTATTCTCTACTATATTAGTATTGTTTGAGAGCAGAACTAAACGTAAAGAAGAGATCGCATTAGTTTGTGTAACTAAAACGTTTGCTCGTGCAAATAAACTAATGCCATGTTTAGTCCTAGTAATACATACTGTCATTGTTGGTCCAATCCACCATATTTTCTTTCTTGATTTTCATAACACAAACTAAAAGCTTAGTTTGTTGTAGTGCAGGAAAGTCAACTGCTTTATTCAACATATGATCATATATAGCGTCTTTAATTGGTGGTATTCGTTAGCAACAGGAAAATATCTGTAATAGTATCAACAAACGAGAGGAATTAATCTCTCGTACGCTCAACCACATAGACTGAATGTTTATAATACTAGCAAATTTGTATCAGGTAATTAACTGCAAACAAACTTATCCTTTCTCTCATTAGCGTCACGATCCAGCAGCACGGCGCTAGTTATTTTTTTACTTAGCGATGCACGAATTAATCCAACTTTGTGGACCCCTCAGATATAAAGACATGATGTACCTTCTTGTATTTGTCGAGGAAGTGCGTCCGAGGCGAGCTTAGCATCTACTTCGGTGATGATTGGTTCAAATCTTTAGAAAATTATTCTTTAAGAGTGTAAAAATCCACTCCATCCAATTTTAAATATTTTTTCATGATAGCTTATAAATTTGCCTCTATACCTTTTTAAAATACAGACTATCGCCTGAAACACGGAAGTGCGTCTCGGTCACGTGATTGCAACCCAGGAATATTTAATACAATAAAAGCATAGCCATTAACAGGGAACTGCACTTATCTGGAACTTGGCCTATCGTTGTCAATCCTTACATAAGACATGAGGACGGACGGGTTTTTTTAATGTATTCTAAATCAAATCAAAAGTCAGCTTACAAAGAAGCCTAAGGGTGCCTCTTTATTCTGCCTACAAAAACCTTTAAAACAACATTCAAACACCTCCATTCGGGTTTTATATTCATGATGTAAGTATATATGTATTGTTGTAATATGCACATTTATAATAATATTAACTCATTTTGATCATTTTAAGCATAGATGGTGCATGAATTTAAATTATCACGACAAATGGGTTTTTTTACATCACTAATTACTCACTGCAGATGTCATTAGAGCCAACAGAAATAAAAAAACATCACTTACTGTACAAGGTCTGCTTGCATTAGGATGCCGACTGCTGTTTTTTTATAAACTGTCATTGCCTCAAAAGTAATAAATTAAAATCAATGTTGTTATGAATTATTGACCTGATTAAGGTTCCAATTACTTCACATCAAATATTCAACTTTGAACATTCGTTTTTGCCATAAAATGGGTTTTCCTTTGACAAAAAGGACAAAGATGTATTTTTAATTGTTTTTAACTTTATGGCGACAGATAGGCCTAATATAGATCAAGAGATTTATGTGTTGAAAAATAATTAATAAATACATTATGACTCATCCGTCCGGGTACTCCGGCTCCCTCCCACTTCCAAAGACATGCACCTGGGCATAGGTTGATTGGCAACACAAAATTGACTCTAGTGTGTGAATGTTGTCTGTTCATCTGTGTTGGCCCTGCGATGAGGTGGGGACTTGTGCAGGGTGTACTCCGCCTTCAGCCCGATTGTAGCTGAGATAGGCACCAGCGCCCCCCGCGACCCCAAAGGGGAATAAGCGATAGAAAATGGATGAATGGATTATGACTCATTTTGAAAACATTTTAAATATTGGGTGGCACGGTGGAACAGGGGTTAGTGCATGTGCTTCACAATTAGAAGGTTCTGAATTGTCCTGGGTTCGATCCTGCGCTCGGGATCTTTCTGTGTGTAGTTTGCATGTTCTTCCCGTAACTGCATGGGTTCCCTCCAGGTACTCCGGCTTCCTCCCACCTCCAACGACATGCACCTGGGGATAGGTTGATTGGCAACACTAAATTGGCCCTAGTGTATGAATGTGAGTGTGAATGTTGTCTGTCTATCTGTGTTGACCCTGCGATGAGGTGGCGACTTGTCCAGGGTGTACCCCGCCTTCCGCCCGAATGCAGCTGTGATAGGCTTCAGCACCCCCAGCGACCCCAAAAGGGACAAGCGGTAGGAAATGGATGGATGGAAATCCAAAAGTCTCAAACCCTTGAAAGTGTTAAAATGTAGTCTTTTCTTTTGTCTTACTTTCAAAGCATAAGTTTTTACAAAATTTTTTAGATCAATCCATTGATTTTAAGTTTTTATTTATGTTTTTTTATATGGTAAACACAAAATATTAAATATTTTCACCGCAAAATACTTCAAAGTGGAATATTTTGTGTGGTGCAATTAAAGCCTTCAATAGATAATTCATACCAACATTGATTTTGACGAGTTCTATCTGTGTTGGCCCTGCGATGAGGTGGCGACTTGTTTAGGGTGCACCCCGCCTTCCGGCCAAGTGCAGCTGGGATAGGCAAGACAAGGAGTAGAAAAATGGATGGATGGATGGATATTATTATTTCAGCAATGACAAAAAAAAACAGCCTGCATGGCAGCTTTGTGTTATAAGAGTCAACATTGCAACGTTTAATTGTTACATTTGACCTGTTTGCTCCTTTGTCCCACTTGTTTATTTAGATTTTTTATTTTTTCTAGTATTTTTAGAATTTGCCGCTTTCCTTTAAAAAGTTAGCTGCGGGCTTCTCTTTGGATACCACTGATGTAGTACTGTACATAAAATAAGCCCCCATATCGCTTTGCTGTGCTAGGTTTACAAGTAGTGGTGGGGGGCTTGGGGCCCCTGTTATGGTTTTGTGTACTCCTGATCTGTTGTTATGTCTTCAGACTTCTTCAGAGGTCA
This sequence comes from Nerophis ophidion, assembly GCF_033978795.1. Taxonomy (NCBI): domain Eukaryota; kingdom Metazoa; phylum Chordata; class Actinopteri; order Syngnathiformes; family Syngnathidae; genus Nerophis; species Nerophis ophidion. The sequence continues at coordinate 41,303,818 of NC_084620.1, forward strand.
AGCCTTACTCATTTTGGGTGAAAAAAAATGGAAGATCTTTGTCAACCCTCCCTTGTTTACCTCACTACCCAATAGTAGCAGTCAGTCTGGACTGTGCAAGGTCATGTGTTTATCAACAGAGATGAGCATTCACCTAGATCAACGATCGTGTGTGTGAAAGGGTAAAGTGTATGTATGGAATCACGGCTGCCTACACTTTGATGTGGCGTGTCAAGGCAGAGAGGAAATGGGTCGTCATCATTCAGGAATGTGCTTCCTCTCAGCTGCTAGACAGTAGGACACCTGGTTACTCGAGTAGTGGGAGTGGGTGTGAGGTAGGGGACTTGCTGTCCAGCTGACAAGGACATTTTTGTCCAAACGGCACACAAAAAGCTGCATTCACGCCAGCGATAGTACTGCAAGTGCTGAGTGTAATGCAATCCCTGGTGTTTGAGCGGTGGTGGTCGCGGTGCCGAGGGCCTGGGATGGGGCTGGGGGTGTTTCATAGGTTGCCTTTTTTTTAGTGGCACATCCAAATCTGCAACACGGAACGCCTGCAACAGACATAGAAAAGAGGGTTAGCGGGAGTGTAAGGTGCTAAAGGTTGGGGGTTTGGGGGTGGGTGAGTGCATATTGCTGGGTCAAGAAAGATGTGAAAGAAAGTTGTTACACAGCCACCGGTCTGCTATATTTACACATATATTTTGAGGCTCATGTAAATTTATGACTGCCCTTGTAACAAGACTCCCATTTCCACTTTCCACTGATGTGTGTGCGTGTGTGCGTGCATGTGTGTGTGTGTGTGCGCGTGTGCGTGCGTGTGTGTCTGTGTGCGTGCGTGCGTCAGTCAAAGAGCCACCGACCGCCTAAACTTTTTTATTTATATATATATATATATATATATATATATATATATATATATATATATATATATATATATATCCGCCCGATTGTAGCTGAGATAGGCACCAGCAACCCCAAAGGGAATAAGCGGTTGAAATGGATGGATGGATTTATATATATATATATTTTTTTCCTGTCCAGCTTCTTAGGCAAATCATAGTTGATGAAGATGCCCATATCAGCTGGTCATATTTAAAGGCCTACTGAAATTAGATTTTCTTATTTAAACGGGGATAGCAGGTCCATTCTGTGTGTCATACTTGATCATTTCGCAATATTGCCATATTTTTGCTGAAAGGATTTAGTAGAGAACATCCACAATAAAGTTCGCAACCTTTGGTCGCTAACAGAAAAGCCCCGCCTTTACCGGAAGTCGCAGACGATGACGTCACATGTTGATGGCTCCTCACATATTCACATTGTTTTTAATGGGAACCTCCAACAAAAACAGCTATTCGGAACGAGAAAACGACAATTTCCCCATTAATTTAAGCGAGGATGAAAGATTCGTGTTTGAGGATATTGATAGCGACGGACTAGAAAAAACAAAAACCAAAAAAAAACCAAGTAAAAAAAACAAAACGCGATTGCATTGAGACGGATTCAGATATTTTTAGACACATTTACTAGGATAATTCTGGGAAGTCCTTTATCTTTCTATTGTGTTGCTAGTGTTTTAGTGAGTTTAACAGTACCTGATAGTCGTACGTGTATGTCCACGGGTGTCTTGACGCCAATGTCTGAGGGAAGTCGACGGCAGCATTATGGACGGGGCAAGCTCAGCTGATCTCCGGTAAGAAGCAACTTTTTACCACAATTTTCTCCCCGAAACCTGGTGGTTGACATTCGGTCGGGATCCATGTTCGGTTGATCGCTGTGATCCATCGTAAAGTTTCACCTCCGGGAATTTTAAACAAGGAATCACCGTGTGTTTGTGTGGCTAAAGGCTAAAGCTTCCCAACTCCATCTTTCTACTTTGACTTCTCCAATATTAATTGAACAAATCGCAAAAGATTCAGCAACACAAATCTCCAAAATACTGTGTAATTATGCCGTTAAAGCAGACGACTTTTAGCTGTGCAGCGTTCATATTTCCTGACAGCCCGTGACGTCACGCGTACACGTCATCATTACGCGACGTTTTCAAGAAGAAACTCCCGGGAAATTTAAAATTGCAATTTAGTAAACTAAAAACGCTGTATTGGCATGTGTTCAATGTTAATATTTCATCATTGATATATAAACTATCAGACTGCGTGGTCGGTAGTAGTGGGTTTCAGTAGACCTTTACAAAAGAAAAGTGTAGGATACTTCTCTTGTTGCCTTATTTGTATTTGACTTTATTAAATGTATTTAGATTATCGTTTGGTGCTAAACTAAAGTCTTAACAAGCTGCTACGCTTCGTACTGCCTCTGCCTCTGTCAGTACGTCTCTGCAGCAACCTGCATTGTCCCACCCACACAACCATCTGATTGGTTACACGCAGAGCGGTAACAGCCAACCAGCAGTGCGTATTCAGAGCGCATGTAACAGCCAATCAGCAGTGTGTATTCAGAGCGGTAACAGCCAATCAGCAGTGAGTATTCAGAGCGCATGGAGTCAGTGCTCACGCCAGAGGCAGGCAGAGAGGAAGTGAGTATTCAGAGCGCATGGAGTCAGTGCTCACGGCAGATGAAGGCAGAGAGGAGAGACGGTGCATATTAGTAGAAAGGTGTTTAGCAGGTGAACATAATGCAGCGGACTCTCCCCAAATTATAATAAACACCTCCCAGTCAACTACTAGTAACATCACTATGAGCCCGTTGACGTTCTACAAATATATGCGGCAGCTCAGCTCACTTGCAGTACTTTAGGTGAAGGCTAATTAGCTTTTAGCGTAACGTTAGCTAATTTTGCGGTGTGTGCGTGCGTGTGTGTGTTACGGACAGCAAAAGCCCTTTCTGTCTGAGAGAAAGACAGGCATTATTGACCTAAAGTTAACAACTAAGTTATTTCACCTTACCTTTTTCTTTGTTGAAGCAGCAAAAATTATGTTAAATGAAGAGTTTCTGTCTCTGAAAGTTGATTTAATAATGTAACTGCATCATAAAAACCTACATGAAATCCATGGTGTTCAGAGATGAATAGTCTCTCCTATTGCTATTGTACGATTTTTTCAGCTATAGTTACATTAATCATTAGTAATGTAGCAGCCTAGTTTTGAATGGCAGGGTCCCTGCTATCACATGATGATAAAAATATAACATTTATGTAATAAAAATCAACTACAGGCTTCCCAAATGTTGTAATAAGTATGATGAGTTGAGCATGTGGCGCCACTTTTAACTCTTTTTTTTTTTCCAAACGCTTATTTACAGTAAGTCATTAATTTGACTGTCACTATTTTGACTTAGTAAGTCAATATTTACTAAGTCAAAATAATGACACACTTAGTCTCTCAGGTAACTAGGACTGTTTTGTGCTTTGTTTTTACTTTACGGAAAAAATATTGAGATATATATCGTATATTGCCATTCAGCATACCGAGCAGAAAACACAACCAAAAATTGTAGGCTTCTTCACGTGACGAAGCCGGCCTACTTCACCGCAGTCTGTAGTCCAATGCACCCCCCAGGCAGCGATCAGATGGAGACGTGATGGCCAAATTACACTGTTCCATGCATACACCTGACTTCGTGTTGCCGAAAATGCATTAATTAATGACGGTTTTTCGGTCCTTAAAAAATTAAACGCAATTTATTACAAACCCCGTTTCCATATGAGTTGGGAAATTTTGTTAGATGAATATATAAACGGAATACAATGATTTTCAAATAATTTTCAACCCATATTTAGTTGAATATGCTACAAAGACAGCATATTTGATGTTCAAACTGATAAACACTTTTTTAAAATTGTTTTTTCAAATAATCATTACTTTAGAATTTGATGCCAGCAACACGTGACAAAGAAGTTGGGAAAGGTGGCAATTAATACTGATAAAGTTGAGGAATTCTCAAAAAAAACACTTATTTGGAACATCCTACAGGTGTGCTGGCTAATTGGGAACAGGTGGTTCCATGATTGGGTATAAAAGCAGCTTCCGTGAAATGCTCAGTCATTCACAAACAAGGATTGGGAAACAATCACCACTTTGTGAACAAATGCGTGAGCAAATTTTCAAATAGTTTAAAAACAACATTTCTCAATGGGCTATTGCACCGTCTTCCACCGGCGGTGCCTCAGATACATCTTGAGGATCTCATGGAGAGACCACATCACCAATGAAGAGGTGATGAGAAGGGCAGGGGTAGCACCATTCTCCGAGAATGGCTGCACACATACTCTGACTGCCAAGAGAGAGACCGGAAAGTGTGGCAATGGACTGGGTGCCAGAAGGGGGAAAGAGGAAGAGAGGACGGCCAAAGAAGACGTGGATACAAATAGCCAAGGAAGACCTGAGAGAGATGGGAGTCAGCTGGCATGGAGCAAGTAGGGTCGCCAGTGACCGGAACAAATGGAGGGGACTCGTCGCCCAATGTTCCAACAGGAACGTGAGGAACTAATTCTAAGCCTATTGCGAGAAATTTAGGAATTTCACCATCTACGGTCCGTAATACCATCAAAAGGTTCAGAGAATCTGGAGAAATCACTGCACGTAAGCGATGGTATAGCGGGCCTTCGTTCCCTCAGGCGGTACTGCATCAAAAAGCGACATCAGTGTGAAAAGGATATCACCACATGGGCTCAGGAACACTTCAGAAAACCACTGTTAGTAACTACAGTTTGTCGCTACATCTGTAAGTGCAAGTTAAAACTGCTAGGCAAAGCCAAAGCCATTTATCAACGACACCCAGAAACGCCGCTGGCTTCACTGGGCCGGAGCTCAGCTAAGATGGACCGATACAAAGTGGAAAAGTGTTCTGTGGTCTGACGAGTCCACATTTCAAATTGTTTTTTGGAAACGGTGAACGTCGTGTCCTCCGGACCAAAGAGGAAAAGAACCATCAGGACTGCTCTAGGTGCAAAGTTGAAAAGCCAACATTTGTGATTGTATGGGGGTGTATTAGTGCCCAAGGCATGGGTAACTTTCACATCTGTGAAGGCACCATTATTCCTGAATGGTCCATACAAGTTTTGGAGCTACATATGCTGCCATCCAAGCAACGTTATCATGGACGCCCTTGCTTATTTCAGCAAGACAATGCCAAGTCACTTGTTAAACAGCGTGGGTTCATAGTAAAAGAGTGTGGGTACTAGACTGGCTTGCCTGTAGTCCAGACCTGTCTCCCATTAAAAATGTGTGGCGCATTATAAAGCCTAAAATACCACAACGGAGACCCCGTACTGTTGAACAACTTAAGCTGTACATAAAACAAGAATGGGGAAAAAATTCCACCTGAAAAGCTTAAAAAATGTGTCTCCTTAGTTCCCAAAGCTTTATCGAGTGTTGTTAAAAGAAAAGGTGATGAAACACAGTGGTGAACATGCCTTTTCCCAACTACTTTGGCACGTGTTGCAGCTATGAAATTCTAAGTTAATTATTATTTGCAAAAAAAAAATTAAGTTTATGAGTTTGAACATCAAATATCTTGTGTTTGTAGTGCATTCAATTGAATATGGGTTGAAACGGATTTGCAAATCATTGTATTCCGTTTATATTTACATCTAACACAATTTTACAACTCATATGGAAACGGGGTTTGTATTATACTGTTTACTGTTACATCCCTTGTCCATTAACAAGTAAAAAGTCAAGGGCATGTTCTTGCCGCAGATGTTGGTCAATTTTTTGGGCATTACGGCAAATGACGAGGGCGGTCGTGGTAAAATTCAAGCGCTGATGTCATGGCTGTCTTGAGTTTCCAATCATTTCTACAACTCTTAATTTTTTTTGATAGAGTGATTGGAGCACATACTTGTTGGTCACAAAAAATATTCATGAAGTTTGGTTCTTTTATGAATTAATTATGGGTCTACTGAAAATGTGACCAAATCTGCTGGGTCAAAAGTATACATACAGCAATGTTAATATTTGGTTACATGTCCCTTGGCAAGTTTCACTGCAATAGGCACTTTTGGTAGCCACAGAACTTTCCTCCAGAAGGTCTTATCTTTGTACATGGGATGTCAGATGAAACAAAGGCCACAATACCCAGCAATATGTTTGAGTTGAGTTTGAGTTTATTTCGAACATGCAAGCATACAACATGATACATCACAATTTCCAGTTTCTCTTTTCAACATGTTCGAAAAGGAGCAGGAAGAAGCAGGGCTTATTTAATCCTACCCCTTTTCTTTTACATAACAGTTGCTAAAACTTTTGTTCACTTCCTGTTCTCAATGTATTCACAATATACTCATAAGTAATCACAATAAGAATAAATAAATACATAATTGGTGAAATAAGTTTTATTCCAAACGATGAGAAATACAAAAAAATATATAACTACGTTAATGGGTGCAACAAAAAGCACCTCCTTTAACACACCTGACATTTTGTACTTTTTTTTTTTTAATAATATTGTCAGACATAGCACAGATAACTGACAATTAGTTTAGCAGGCATCTAAAGCGTATTTTACTTAAACATGGAAAGGTGTGCGTTGAAATGTGGCGTTCAAGTGTTTGCATAGTTTAGTTAGATCCATTCGTAAACACAAAGTTTGAAGAGTTTCTTGAAATGGATCATATTATTACATTGTTTGATTGCTTTGCTTAATCAGTTCCATCATTTAATTCCACATACTGATACTGAAGGTCTTAAGTGTTGTACGTGCGTACAAATATTTTAAATTAAGTTTTTCTTTAAGATTATATTTCTCCTCTTTTGTTATAACCTGCTTCTTGGGAAGCAGGTTATAGTTTGCTTTGTGTATAAATTTAGCTGTTTGCAATTTCACTATTTCGTGGAATTTCAGTATCTTTGATTCAATAAACAAAGGGTTTGTATGTTCTCTATATCCAACATTATGTATTATTCTAACTGATCTTTTTTGTAACACTGTTAGTGAATGAAGTGTACTTTTGTAATTATTTCCCCATATTTCCACACAGTAACTCAGATATGGTAACACTAGTGAGCAGTAGAGAATATAAAGTGATTTTTGGCTTTATTCATTATTGACGTGTTTCTTGCTACTTTATGATGTATATTTTTTACATGAGATTTCCAGTTCAATTTATCATCAATCATTATACCTAGAAATTTGGTTTCATTTACTCTTTCAATTTCTATTCCATCTATTTGTATTTGTGTTTGACTTTCTCTTCTACTGTTACCAAATAGCATTATTTTAGTTTTACTGAGATTCAATAATAGTCTGTTTTTGTCAAACCATTTTTTTAATTTGTTAATTTCTTCTGTTATAATTTGTATTATCTTCTGTGTGTTCTCTCCTGAACAAAACGCTGTTGTATCATCCGCAAATAATACTAACTTTAAATCTCTTGTAACTTTACAAATGTCATTTATATAGAGATTGAATAGTTTAGGTCCTAGTATTGATCCCTGAGGTATACCACAGGATATATTTAGCGTTGTAGAAGTGTGTTCGCCTAGCTTCACGTATTGTTTCCTGTTCATTAGATAATTTCTTATCCAGTTTAAGACTAACCATCTGATGCCATATCGTTGTAGTTTTTTTATTAAAGCATTGTGATTAATTGTGTCAAATGCTTTAGTTAGATCCATAAACACTGCTGCCACACATTTTTGCTATCTATTGCATTGGTAATTCTGTAATTTAAATTAAAGCCATTGAAGTTGAAACATTAGCTCTGTATCCATATTGGTTCTCTTCGGGTATTCTATTTTTAATTTATGAAACTTTCTAATCTGTTATTGAACAGTTTTTCAATGATTTTAGAAAATTGTGGAAGTATAGAAACAGGTCTATAATTTGTGAATAGATGTTTGTCTCCAGTCTTATAAATTGGTGCAACTTTAGCTATTTTCATTTTGTTTGGAAATGTACCTGTTTGAAATGATAGGTTACTAATATGCATTAATGGTCCTGACATCTCTTCAATAACCTTTTTTATTGTGTCCATATCAATTCCGTTACAATCAGTTGAAGTCTTAGATATACATTTTTTCACGATTGTAACTATTTCCTCCTTTGTCACATTACTGAGGAACATGGAGTTGGGATTTTGCTCTATGATATCATTATAGTCCTCAATTAAAACTGGGTCTGGAATCCTTTCTTCCAATTTTTGGTCCAATATTTACAAAGTAATTATCAAAGCGTTCAACTACTTACTTTATGTTGTCATTATGTTTATTTCCGTCTAAGAAGTAATGGGGTACTGGTAAATGGTAAATGGTAAATGGGTTGTACTTGTATAGCGCTTTTTTACCCCTTTTTAAGGAGCCCAAAGCGCTTTGACAGTATTTCCACATTCGCCCATTCACACACTGATGGTGGGAGCTGCCATGCAAGGCGCTCACCAGGTCCCATCAGGAGCAAGGGTGAAGTGTCTTGCCCAAGGACACAACGGAGGTGACTAGGACCAGTAACCCTCAGATTGCTGGCACAGCCACTCTACCAACTTCACCACACCGTCCCCAATCCCTCTTAGTCCCATTTCTAATAATGCCATTGAGAATGCCCCATGTTGCTCTCATATTATTTTTGTTCCTGTCCAACAATTCACTGTAATATTATTTTCTACATGATCGTAGTATGTTTGTTAACTTGTTTTTATACTTTTTGTACTTAACTTCCACTTCTGGAGTTCTTTGTGCTCTAAATTTTCTATATAGTGTATTATTCTTCTTACAAGCATTTTTTAATCCTTTTCCATGGTTGATTATTCTTTCTCTGCTTACTACTGAGTTGTCTCCATGGACAATGTTTGTCATAAAGTATTATGAACTTGTTTAACAAATGTTCATATGCTTCGTCAACCTCTTTTTCATTGTACACATTGTCCCAATCTTGCTTTTGTAGCTCAATTTTGAAAGCAAACATCCTCTTCTCTGTGCACAGTCTTTGAAATGTCCTTTTGTCTTCCATGTTCTTTTTGCAGTTTCCAACATATATTGTAAAAACTGGCAAATGATCACTAACGTCGGTTATAATCAGACCACTTGTAGTGTTATCAAAATCATTGGTAAAAATATTATCAATAAGCGTGTCACAGTGTCCTGTGATTCTGCTTGGCTTTGTGATTTTAGGATATAAACTGATGCTGTACATTGTCATCAATAGACTTTTGCTTGTTAGGGTTCCATAAGTCAATATTAAAGGCCTACTGAAATTAGATTTTCTTATTTAAACGGGCATAGCAAGTCCATTCTATGTGTCATACTTGATCATTTCGCGATATTGCCATATTTTTGCTGAAAGGATTTAGTAGAGAACATCGATGATAAAGTTCGCAACTTTTGGTCGCTAATAAAAAAGCCTTCCCTGTACCATAAGTAGCAGACGATGTGCGCGTGACGTCACGGGTTGTGGAGTTTCTCACATCCTCACATAGTTTACAATCATAGCCACCAGCAGCGAGAGCGATTCGGACCGAGAAAGCGACGATTTCCCCATTAATTTGAGCGAGGATGAAAGATTCGTGGATGAGGATAATGAGAGTGAAGGACTAGAAAAATAAAGAAAGGAGAAAAAAAAAGGCGAGGGCAGTGGGACTGATTCAGTTATTATTAGACACATTTACTAGGATAATTCTGGAAAATCCCATATCTGCTTATTGTGTTACTAATGTTTTAGTGTGATGATATGGTACCTGAAAGTCGGAGGGGTGTGGCCACGGGTGTGGTGACTGCCAGTGTCTCCGGTGGGAGGAGGTAAGAGAGTCCGCAGCTGCAGGAGGACGCAAGCTCCGCTCATGTCCACGGTAAGAGCCGACTTATTACCACAATTTTCTCACCGAAACCTGCAGGTTGACATGTGGTCGGGAACCATGTTCGCTTGACCGCTCTGTTCCATAGTAAAGCTTCACCTTCTGGAATGTAAACAAGGAAACACCGGCTGTTTGTGTGTTGCTAAAGGCAGCTGCAAACACCGCTTCCCACCTACATCTTTCTTCTTTGACTCTTCCATTATTAATTGAACAAATTGCAAAATATTCAGCAACACAGATGTCCAGAATACTGTGTAATTATGCGATTAAAGCAGACGACTTTTAGCCGTGATCGGTGCTGGAAGAACAGGTCCGCTACAACCGTTGACGTCACGCGCACGCTTCATCATACGCGTCATCATTCCGCGACGTTTTCAACAGGATACCTCGCAGGAAATTTAAAATTGCAATTTAGTAAACTAAATTGGCCGTATTGGCATGTGTTGCAATGTTAAGATTTCATCATTGATATATAAACTATCAGACTGCATTGTCGGTAGTAGTGGGTTTCAGTAGTCCTTTAAAGTCACCGCATAAGAAAATTATTTTTTTATCATTGTCCATGTAAATTGCCTTGAACCATTATTCAAATGTTTCTATACTTGACTTAGGTGATCTGTATATGCAACTGATGACTATGTTTTTGCTTTTTTTCCTGACATATTTCAATGGTAATACATTCTAAGCTATTATCTATAGCAAATGACATGTTTTTTACCACTTTGTAGTTCAGGTTCTTCATCACATACACAGCTACTCCTACTCCATTTTTGTTGGTTCTGTTGATGTAGTTTAGTTCATATCCTTCCAGATCAAAATCTATTCCTTTTAATCATCAGTCCATGTTTCTGTGACGGCGATCACTTTGAAGGGTTTGTTGATGTGTTACAAAAAGTTCTTAATGTTGTTATACTTTGCATACAAGCTTCTGCTGTAAAAATGAATAATTGACAATTTGTTATCACTTTTAATGATGCTATTACATTGCTCATCTGTGTAATAAAAACAATTATTTCTGATGAGGGGGAAAAAATTGTATCTGGATCCATATCGTTTTCCAAATCCTGGTTTTTGTGATCTTTGTTGCAGAAGTTTTGTAGTTCCATATTTTCTTGTTCAACTGTCTTTGACGTTGTTTCAACAATCTCTTTAAGTGTAGGTGGATGCAATCCTGAATCTAGGTCTTCTTTTTTAATAAATGATAAATGGGTTGTACTTGTATAGCGCTTTTCTACCTTCAAGGTACTCAAAGCGCTTTGACATTACTTCCACATTTACCCATTCACACACACATTCACACACTGATGGAGGGAGCTGCCATGCAAGGCGCCAACCAGCACCCATCAGGAGCAAGGGTGAAGTGTCTTGCTCAGGACACAACGGACGTGACGAGGTTGGTACCTTGTGGGATTTGAACCAGGGACCCTCGGGTTGCGCACGGCCACTCTCCCACTGCGCCACGCCGTCCCTTTAGTCGTCCCTTTGAGCATAGTGGTGTTGATGTTTAATTTAGGTGCTAGTTTTCTGTCAGAGTCCATTATCATCGTTGTTGTGGAAGCTGTGTAAACTTTAAAAATTGTCCAGGCCCTTGATGTCATTGACAACAATTACTCTTGCTTCTGGACCTCCATTCAGCTTGATGTAGATTTTACAGTTGGGGCTCCAAGTTCCCTGGATTTTTCCCTGCTTTCTCAAGTCGGGTGCTTTCTTGGCGATTCCAGCTTTCCAGTTTGTGAGATGCTCATTCATGTACACATTTGTTCCCTTCAGCTTCTTTCCCTGTCTCAGCAATGCCATTTTAGATTTTCTGTTTACGAGTTTCCCCAGCACGAGTGGAGTGGCGTTGTTGTCTCTTCTGTTCAGTGGGATGCATGTTTCGATGCTATTAATGTCGATTTGAATTTCCTTTGATTGCAGAAAGTTGACCACTTGCTGTTCTGCTGAGACAAGATCCATTTCATCTGGTTCACCTTCATTATTCACAGCTTTAGCATAGGATCTTGGTCTAATTCGGTGCCCTGTCACGATGATAACATTCATTCATTTATCCTGCTCCATTCCAACAGTGATATCCCACATTATGTAGATCTCTTCTTGAAGGGTCTTCATTTATTGGCGCAGTTCTTCTTGAAAGGTCTTCATTTGTTGGCGCATTTCTTCTTGAAAGGTCTTCATTTGTTGGCACATGTAAGAGACTTCATGTTTTCTAGTGATGATTTGAGTTTGCAGACTTTCTATATTTTGCTGCAGACTTTTCACATCTTGTTTGTGTTCTGTCATTGCTTTTTTCAGATCTTTTTTTATTTCTTTAACTTCTTCTTTCATTTCTTTCCATTCGTCTTTCAAATCTTCTTTAAATTCATGGAGTATTTTTAGTAGTACACCTTCTTGATTTCCATCATATCCTGTGTCCAGTCTCAAATCTTGGTCCTAGTTGTGTCTTGTGTCGGCTGACACCGAACGTTTCGGGATTTCAGTCTTCCCTTCAGCTTTTGGCATTGCGGCAGGTCGATGACGTCAGTGCCTCTTAGGTCTAAAACGGCAGTTACTTTAGCAACTTGCGGCTCGTTTAACTTGTTCGCCTCAACAAATGCGTACCTTGCGTTGTTCACAGATCAATTTGAAGTGTCAGTCTGTCAATTTATACTGTATCCCTCTGTGACGTTGGAAGCACTTTAAAACCGCTGTAAACTCGCCGTAGCTTTTGGTTGCTAGGCAACCGCTTTGAACTGCGGTAAAGCGCTGATGGCTTGAGGCTAACGGCTCTTCCAACATGCCTTATCTCAGCGTATCAGTGCCTCCCAAATGACCCAAATCAGGTCGAAGATGCCAGGTGAGTCTCCTGTGGCTGTGATTGCAAATCAGTGGTCAAAATCTTCAGACTAACCAAAAACTCCGGAAGCGGAGCCTTTTTCTTTGCGTCCTTTCTCATGAACAGGAAGTGACGTTTGAAGGAGAAAATGTGAGGCTTTTAATCCCAGGAACACCAATCATAGTGTCAAGCATGGTGGTGGTAGTATTATGCTCTGAGCCTGTTTTGCTAGTGCTTTACAGAGAGTAAATGGGACAATGAAAAAGGAGGATTACCACAAAATTCTTCAGGACAACCTAAAATCATCAACCTGGAGGTTGGGTCTTGGGTACAGGGACAATGACCCCTAAAACATGTCAAAAGTAGTAAAGGAATGGTTAAATCAGGCTAGAATTAAGGTTTTAGAATGGCCTTCCAAAAGTCCTGACTTAAATGTGTGGACAATGCTGAAGAAACAAGTCCACGTCAAAAAACCAACAAATTCAAGAAGAGTGGTCAAAAACTCAATCAGAAGCTTGCCAGAAGATTGTGGATGGCTTCCAGAAGTGTTTTATTGCAGTTAAACTTGCCAAGGGACATGGAACCAAATATTAACATTGCTGTATGTATACTTTTGACCCAGCGGATTTGGTCACATTTTCAGTAGACCCATAATAAATTCATAAAAGAACCAAACTTCATGAATATTTTTTGAGACTTACAGGTATGTGCTCCAATCACTCTATCACAAAAAAAATAAGAGTTGTAGAAATGATTGGAAACTCAAGACAGCCATGACTTTATGTTCTTTACAAGTGTATGTAAACGTTTGACCACGACTGTATGTACCACAAGGAAGTGTTTTCCATTTAGAAAAAAATATATGTAAGTATGACTCCTTTAATGCGCCCTATAATACGGTGCGCTTTATATTTGAAAAAAGATTAAGAAAAAAAGTAGACCATATATCGGCGCCCTACGGTCGTTAGATTCAATTCTTGGCCTCAGATTTTCCTTCATCTTGTTCTATTTTTTTGACAGTATGGATATGAAATGGTCCTAAATTTGTATCGGTTATAGTCTTAAATGTCTAAAATGTGTAAAAACCTGCGAGACCCTAAACCTGTGACTTCATACCATCAGACCTAAGCCATTGCCCTGGATTTCACTTTTGGATGGATTTGATTGCTTTAGAAAATCTTTAGAATATTAGGCATTTATCGGTATTTGGAGTCAAGTCTGGATTGGTCCCAGGCGCATATTAATTGAGTGTATGATGCCAATGATGACCACACGCCACAAACTGTCCCCCTGCCTCCCAAGGGTGTTCTGTCCTGCATTCCAGCCGCGCCGCCTTTCAAAAGGTCCCCATTGTGGCGCCTTGCTCACGTTGTTGTTGCACAAAAGTCGCACTCTCAGTGAAATAACGCAGCTGCCTGACTGCTGGCGTCACATCGGGCTTGTGGAAGTCTGAAGTCCAGTGGACGTGTTGATTCATTGACCAAACAGATTGTTTTGACATCCGCCAAGGTTGGCAGGTATAAATGTGTACATGAATTATTTGAACAAATGAAGGTTGTTTTTTTTCCCACAGTACAACTTTATTCATGGAAAATTTAATTTTTTATGCAAAACTTCAGTTCCAAGTCACAAAATGACTTATTACACCAGAAAAAATGGACGTAATTATTGTAAAACTGCAATTTTCTTCTTCTTTTTTTTAATGTTTTAAACATTTGTTTATTGAATTGTTGACATTATTGTAATGATATCAGTCAAGCTAATTGAAGGCAAAATAAATAGTTGTAAGTCAGGGTTTTATGCTGCCGATTCCATGAGTGACGTGAGCCAATACTGATACCAATCTTGAAAATGTTTAAATGTGTTTATGGTGAGTGCTATTGACTGTTGAACAAATTCAACACAATATTTAATTCCTTATTTTATGTTATTACTAGGGCTGGGCGATATGGCCTTTTATTAAAATCTCAATATTTTTAGGCCATGTCACGATACACAATATATATCTCGATATTTTACCTTAGCCTTAAATTAACACTTGATGCATATAATCACAGCAGTATGATGATTCTATGTGTCTACATTAAAACATTCTTGTTCATACTGCATTAATGTATGCTCATTTTAAACTTTCATGCAGAGAGGGATATCTCAAACATTGAAACTGTATTTATTAAACAGTTATTAAGCAGTGGAACAAACATTCATGTCATTTCCAAAACAGAAAGTGCAAGATTGGTATAGCTCGGTTGGTAGAGCGGCCGTGCCAGCAACCTGAGGGTTGCAGGTTCGATCCCCGCTTCCGCCATCCTTGTCACTGCTGTTGTGTCCTTGGGCAAGACACTTTACCCACCTGCTCCCAGTGCCACCCACACTGGTTTAAATCTAACTTAGACATTGGGTTTCACTATGTAAAGCGCTTTGAGTCACTAGAGAAAAAGCGCTATATAAATATAATTCACAAAAGATTGTCAGAGTCATTTTAAAACAAGCTATTAGTGCACTTTTGTTCGTGATGTCACTAAGATGACATATAAAAACAACACTAAATTAAAGTGCACTTTTTGCACAGAACGCCACTATATTAGTTTAAAACAAATAAAGTGCACTTTGGTGCAGGATGTCACACAAGATATTTCAATAACTGTCAAATAAAAATGAGCTGCATAGTAGGAAATCAAATAGTGTTCGTCATTCTCTATGTGGTAGGTTCCTGCCAACATTATCTCCTTTTGTTGACTATTCTTTTCATAGTGCTGATGTTTGCTTCGGCATTTTGTGGGTGTGGCACCGGCCGGAGATGTTGACATGCAGAGTTTCAAACACTCCTCATTTTCGAGTGGGTGAATTTTCAAATGATGCTACACATAAGCAGTGCTGCACCTTTTTTAGCAACGCTTTTGCCGCATACTTGACATATTACGGTTGTCTGTTTGACATCTTCCCACGGGAATCCAAACCACCGCCAGACGATGGACCCCCTACTGTTTTTCTTGGGAATTAATTTGCACTTTCAATTCGCACCAGATTTGCACCTTCTTTCTCTCGTATTACTACTCGCACCACACCGTTAATACCTGCCATGGCTAACGTAACCATGCCGCTACCTTTCTGCTCAACTAGGGCGTGTGACGTTGCACGCGCGACAGTATGTGACGTATGTAAGAAGATGCGCTTGTTTTATGTCTCCGTGAGAAGGAGAGACAAGAAAGAGTGAGAAGAGCTTGCAGTGTAATGCCCGCAGCTAAACGCAACTGCGTGAGAACGTATACTCAAATATCACGATATAGTAATTTTCTCTATCGCACAGAGACAAACCCGCGATATATCGAGTATATTCGATATATCGCCCAGCCGTAGTTGTTACTTACAATTACTTGAGCAAAATAAAGTCACCCAATAACAAAACTACTCATTTAAATAATTTGGTTTTTGCCTTCAAAGTCCTCCTTAATATTCTTTAAGTTTGCCAACAGGTTTTGAGAAAATATAAATATCGACTCAATCACTCTAGTATCGATCATACTACCCTTAGTGTTGACACCAAACTGTACCACTCACATGTACCACAAGTGTACGCAGGCTCCATGTAGTGGTATGCCTCAAAAATCACTTACAGTGTTTTATTTTCCCATATTCAAACACTGTTACTGTTCAAATTTGCTCTGATTACTGCTTTGCACACTCTTGGCATACTCTTGATGAACTTCAAGAGGTAGTCACCTGGAATGGTTTTCACTTCACACGTGTTCTTGAAGCTCATCGAGAGAATGCCAAGAGTGTGCAAAGCAGTAATCAAGGCAAAGGGTGGCTATTTTGAAGAAACTAGAATATAAAACATGATTTCAGTTATTTCACCTTTTTTTCGTTAAGTACAAAACAGTGGCCCGAAATATCAAATGTACATGTTAAATAAAACCTCTGCTTTGTTTTAATGAATACTTGGGCCTAGTACGCTACCATATTTTCATGTTAGTCATTATGGTGATACCTGGAGAGCCTGTTGTTTTTTTGAAGTTGTACTTTGAAAAGTCTAGATTAAAATGAATGTATGTTTATTTCCTATTGATAACTGCTTACTTTCTTACTTCTTAAACTTTACTGAGCAATTATTTCTTGATGTTGTTTCAAGCTAGCTTAGTGGTTAGTTTAGCTATTAGCATGCCTGCTCCTGGCTTGCTCTCGGTGTATAACAAATCTAGCCTTGTCCTTACCTAAGACACTAACAAATACAGTTTATTTGCCATAATAATAATTCCTAAGGGAACCTCCTGGAGGATGTAATAAAGTATTATCTATCAAGCTGTAATGCAGGTGATTATTGGTAGTTTATGGGAGCGCTCCACACTCTGTATGGACACCCATCATCGCTGGCCGATCAATCAGCACAGTTGTCAGTATCGGTTTGATATTCATAGCGTTTTATTTATTTATTTATCTATTTTCAGTGTTGTCTGAATCATAATCTTAAATACACACATGAAACGCACACACACAGTTACTTTGTATGTTTTGTAGCGAGCAATGAGCCCTGTGAGCAATTTCAAGTCAAACTGTGGTTCAATGACAGTACACACGGTGTACGTGTCTGAAAAATAACAGTGAAGGCAACAAAGTTGGAAATGGGGTGCATGTTGTCGAGGAGGAGGAGAGTCATCTTCCACAAACAAAGATGTGGTGTGGCTGTAGGACCACGAGGGGCTTGTGGGTAATGGAGTCTTTTTTTCCTTCCAACTTGAGCTGTGTGACTAACATGCTTTTGTGTCTCCTCTCAGACTGAGCGCCACCTTCCACCCGCTTGACAACTTCCACCATGTGATCTTCATCGCCATCCACCCACTCGCAGATGACCTCTGACCTTCACATCAACTAAAACAAGAGACAAAACAGACAGAAAAAGCGTGCAGTTGTTTTTTTGTTGTTGTTTTTTTTAAACACTCATTTATTTTTCTTGTGTTTTATATGCAAAATCTTAACTTTTTTTTTTTATATTGAAAACAAATGATCTTCATTCTGGGGGAAGTGCTGCTGCCCTGCCTGGTGAGCCAACGTATTAGGAGGCAGTTCCACTTCTTCATGCGGTGTTAAAAAGGGAGGCGTTACGGTACAGTATTTTTACGTTTGCACCTAAAATATTCATTTTTATTTTAGTCTTTTGTTGTTTTTCTACCCCTTCTGTCTCCGCTATGGTACTTCAGTTATTACTTTGTGGAGAAAGTTGTTGTAAAGAATGCTTGTCTAACTGTATATGCATATATACAGTGTGTGTATGTATGTATATATATATATATATATATATATATATATATATATATATATATATATTATACTGTACAGGCCAAACATTTGGACACACCTCATTCAATGCGTTTACTTTATTTTCATGACTATTTACATTGTAGATTGTCCCTGAAAGCATCACAGCTATGACTGAACACACGTGGAGTTATGTACATTACAAAAAAAAGGTGAAATAATTAAAAACATGTTTTATATTCTAGTTTCTTCAAAATAGCCACCCTTTGCCCTGAATTCTGCTTTGCACACTATTGGCATTTTCTCAATGAGTTTCAAGAGGTAGTCACCTGAAATGGTTTTCACTTCACAGGTGTGCTTGAAGCTCATGAAGAGAATGCCAAGAGTGTGCACAGCAGTAATCAGAGCAAATGGTGGCTATTTTGAAGAAACTAGAATACAAAACATGTTTTCAGTTATTTCACCTGTTTTTTAGTTAATTACATAACTCCACATGTGTTGTGTTCATAATTGTGATGCCTTCAGTGACAAATAAAAATAAAGAAAACACATTGAATTTGGTGTGTCCAAATGTTGGCCTGTACTGTGTGTGTGTGTGTATATATATATACACACACACACACATACACAGTATGTATATGTATATATATATATATATATATGTATATGTATATATATATATATATATATATATATGTATATATATATATATATATATATACACACACACACACACAAAATGTGAGTTCTCCCAACATTTTTATTTTTTAATCAGATTAATCACACTCTTGGTTAATCGCTATTATTCACACACTAAATGACTTGCTTGCATTATTTAATATTAACTTAAAAAACTTTTGACACAAATGCAATTTTATTAACAGAATGTCAACCAGTAAGGTTTGATTCAATGTTTACTTGAATGCACACCGTATTATTTGCTCAAAACGTTTGTCTAAAGTCCAGTGGACGTGTATTTCGGAGTGAAATTCCACTTCTCTCCGAACTGACGTGTGCATGGACCTCATCACTGATCGTGTTATGAGCCACACCACCGTTCCGGTCAGCGTCCACGGTTAATGTCAAGGAGCGGGTAGAGTCAAATAGTGTGATTAATCTGCCTTTATACATGATTAATGCAATCATTGTTTGTGATTATTCATATGCTTTAACTTTGACAGCCCTTGTATGTACGTATGTGTGTCTACACATACGTACACATAACCATATATATCATTTTATTTTTTATTCTCTCGGACGTGCACTCTTGATTTGGTACGTATGTTCACGTATTATATATTTATTTAAGGTTTGAAAAGTTCCGGTACATTTCTTTCATGAGTTGACGCTAACCCTACGCCAGGCTAAATTAAATGACTGAACCTAGTCTTTTCTAAGTTGATCTTTTTTCCCATTTCACCTCACACGAC
This sequence comes from Nerophis ophidion, assembly GCF_033978795.1. NCBI lineage: Eukaryota > Metazoa > Chordata > Actinopteri > Syngnathiformes > Syngnathidae > Nerophis > Nerophis ophidion. Next base: position 41,323,040 of record NC_084620.1, read on the forward strand.
GTACGGTACAGTCTAGGCGGCAACGCAACAGTTCCATCGACGTGCCACAAAGACACATGTCGGGGTCTTGTGGTGCCCCCGTTTCGGGGGTATTTAGCGCAGCTAATGACGCATGCACATGCCAGGGTGTTAGTCAGCACCTCCGAGTGACGTAAAGAGGTTTCCAGTAACCCGAGTTGCAGCTGCAGGTGGACATACTTGTCCTCTGGCAGGCACACACACACATTCTTGTATTTGTTACCTTATTGAGATCTCGGAAAAATTCCTACCTCTTTAGGACCACCCTTTCCAGATATATAAAGATGTGGATTTACAACATTATTAATATATACATACTGTGCAAGTATCGAAAAGGTAAGCTTTTAGTTAATTTAATTTTTTTGTCTTTGGTTTTTAATCATTATTTACTTTGTTTTTACAGTAAGTCTCTGTTCCCAATTTTCTTTTTTGTTAATTTTGGCCAAAGGAGGCGCATTTCAATTTTTTACACACACTTGTTATTTCATATGTTGATCAGACTGACAGTCCATTTGAAAAATCCCTACTCCCACCCTATTGTTGCTAGATTTCAACAGTAGGGATGCAAATGAGACATTCTCTATTAGATGCAATGGTTTTTCCGTATCGGGACCATGATTTGGGTCCTAACTTGTTCACCGGTCCTCATATGAAAGGTACTTTTCCTTGTTAGTGTATCAAGAAGGGTAGAAATACAAGAACCTACACCCAGATCAAACGCAGCGGGAGGCAAAACACACGGCCTTTTCATTCTCACATGTTGGCGCACAATCCAGTCCGTGTTTAACATTTTCTGACCGACCAGTCTATCCCTCGGGGATCATTCGATTTAATTTTGTGGCTCTCAGTATTTTACCGCGTGCGCGCCCGCGTGTGTGTGAGGACACATTTTGCCTAACAATCCTTTTGACAAACAGTCCCGAAATTATCAATCTTACTTCCTGTGTTATCCTTTATGATGCAATGTTGTCTTTTTCGTAAGCATGCCCACTTTACTTTATTGACTTCTTTTCAACATGGCGTCCAAAGAATTTCAAACTAGCTCCGATTTATGTTTGGTTTCGCAACCTTCCACCTCACAGGTTGTGCTGATGTTAAAAATCATGCGTAAAGGTAAAAAAAAAAAAGTGTTACGTTATTTAGGCAGAGAGTACTCCCTTATGCAAGCAGCGCGTTGCCCCCCCCCCTTCCCCCGACGCGCTCTTTTTTTTTGTTGTTTGAAGCAATTCAAGCATAGTGGGTTTTTTTAGGCGTTTTTGCAGTTATTTGTATGAAGAAGATTCATGTTTATTTTTTTAAACTATATTACAGTTCCTTTGCTGCTGTGTAGTACTGTTCAAGTTGCCGTCAGTGGTAACCGCGGCGACGGAGAGGGCCTCCCATCAGGCCAGCTGTCTTCTCCCACTTGAATGCTGTTCATTGCTGTAGCTTCACAGGCTAGATTTCAGTAGTGTGGAGGTGTCCTTCCTTGGTGTGCGCGTTATTCTGCAGCGGCGTTGGTCCTCGTTTTTTTGAGGGGAAAACAGGAAAACGCATGAATCCTCCTGTAAATAGGAAAAAAAGTTGTGGCTTTTTTTTTTTCTTTTTTTTTCATTTTATAATTCTCCTAGTTTTAATTTTCTTCGCTTCCTTACAGGGAGAATGCGGTGTTGACAGGAGATCTCGGAAGCCATTTGAGCATCGGCATAGTGTTTATATTTATCAAAACTGTGCTTTCGATAGAGCTATTGCAATAAAAAGTGTTCATGTAACTGCGGTCCTGTCTGTCTTTATCCATACTTTCAAACATTTTTCATTTTTCTCAGGGAACTCTCCTGAAGGAATCAATAAAGTACTATCCATCTAAAATATCCTTCCTTCAGACGTGGGAAATGTTATTGAGTGTATACATATATAGGGAAATGTTATTGAGTGTATATATATATATATGTGTGTATTAATATGTGTGTGTGTGTGTATATATATATATATATATATACATGTATATGTGTATAAATAAATACATGTATGTGTATATATATGCATGTATATATACGTGTATATATATATACATGTATATATATATATATACATGTGTAGGTGTATATAAATATACACGTTTGTGTATATATATATACATGTATATGTGTGTATATTTACATGTAAATATATGTGTACATATATGTATGTGTATATATGTATATATACATATATATGTATATATATATATATATACATGTTTGTGTGTATATATATATACATTTATGTGTATATTTACATGTATGTATATATATTTATGTGTACATATATGTGTCTGTGTGTAAATATATATAAACATGTATGCATATGTGTGTATATATGTATGTAAATATATATACATGCCTCTATGTATATATACATGTATATGTGCATATGTGTGTATATGTATGTAAATATATAAATTTTTATGTGTGCATGTATGTGTGTGGATGTATACATATATGTGTATATATGTATGTATATATATATCTGTGTGTGTGTGCGTGCATGCATGTTTGTGTAAATACATGTGTGTGTGTATATATGTATGTATATATATATATATATATGTATATTGTATGTTTATACATATATGTATATATATATGTGTGTGTATATATATATATATATATATTTATATGTATGTATATATATCCATCCATCCATCTATTTTCTACCGCTTATTCCCTTTGGGGTCGCGGGTGGGCGCTGGTGCCTATCTGAGCTACAATCGAGTGGAAGGCGGCGTACACCCTGGACAAGTGGCCACATCATCGCTATACACATAGCTCATCTTGAACGGACACAAGTCGGCAGCGCAGAGACGTCACCAACTGATGCAAAGACGAGTGGTCCATCCTGGTTCCAGACTTGGAACATCTAGCGCGTCAGCCGGAAAGGCTGATCTGCGGTCACCTGATAACCTATCCATGCAGGAGAGAGGGGCGGTGCAAAAAAGAGGGACAGCCTGGTCTAAAAAGGGCGTCTATTTATATAAATGCTTCTACTGAGGTAGCATCTCTAAATGTTACCGGGAGGGCATTCCAGAGTACTGGAACCCTGATAGCCTGCAGACTTCTTGGGGCTCTGGGAATCACTAATAATCCGGAGTTCTTAGAACGCAGATTTCTGTCCGGGACATATGGTACAATACAATCAGCAAGACAGGATGGAGCTAGACCGTTTAGCATTTTATACGTAAGTAGTAGAACTTTGACCTCGCATCTTAAGTGCAGGTGAGCCAGTATAAATACACTGGGGCAAAAAAGTATTTAGTCAGCCACCGATTGTGCAAGTTCTCCCACTTAAAATGATGACAGAGGTCTGTAATTTTCATCATAGGTACACTTCAACTGTGAGAGACAGAATGTGAAAAAAAAAATCCAGGAATTCACATTGTAGGAATCTTAAAGAATTTATTTGTAAATTATGGTGGAAAATAAGTATTTGGTCAACCATTCAAAGCTCTCACTGATGGAAGGAGGTTTTGGCTCAAAATCTCACGATACATGGCCCCATTCATTCTTTCCTTAACACAGATCAATCGTCCTGTCCCCTTAGCAGAAAAACAGCCCCAAAGCATGATGTTTCCACCCCCATGCTTCACAGTCGGTGTGGTGTTCTTGGGATGCAACTCAGTATTCTTCTTCCTCCAAACACGACGAGTTGAGTTTATACCTAAATGGATACATGGATGATACAGCAGAGGATTGGGAGATTGTCATGTGGTCAGATGAAACCAAATTAGAATTTCACAACTCATATGGAAACAGGGTTTGTAATATGTGACAGTAATCAAGCCGGGAGGTAACGAACACATGGATAATGATCTCAGCGTCGCTAGTGGACAAACAAATTTGAGCAATATTACGGAGATGAAAGAAGGCTGTTTTAAAAACAATCTTAATGTGTGACTCAAATGAGAGAGTTGGATCGAAGATAATACCGAGTCGCTTTGTGTAAATGTTTGTTTGACAAAATTTAAGGGGGTATTATTAAATAGGTGTCGCTGTCTAGCAGGACCGATAATCAACATTTCCGTTTTCTTAGCCTTAAGTTGCAAAAAGTTAGCGGACATCAATTGTTCGATTTCTTTAAAATACGCCTCCAGCTGACTACAATCCGGCGTGTTGGTCAGCATTAGGGGCATGTAGAGTTGGGTGTCATCAGCATAACAGTGAAAACTAACATCGTATTTATGTATGATGTCACCTAGCCGCAACATGTAGATGCTGAAGAGTGCAGGGCCAAGAACCGAACCCTGGGGAACTCCACACGTTACCTTAACATACTCTGAGGTCACATTGTTATGGGAAACACTCTGCATCCTGTCAGTAAGATAGGAGTTAAAGGGGAACATTATCACAGTTTCAGAAGGGTTAAAACAAAAAAAAAAATCAGTTCACAGTGGCTTATTTCACCAACCTTTCTGAAACCGAGAGCAACTTCTTGGGTACTGATTAATGTGAAGGGCTACCAGTTTGATACACACTTAAATAAATTGCCAGAAATAGCCAAATTGCTCAATTTACCTTTAACTCTATGTTATTATTAATAATTAATGATATTTATCTTTGTGGAAACACTGATAATTTTAATGATTACTCACAAATATATATAGAAGTAGTGCCCGGAGGATAGTGATAATTTAATTATATTTAGCACTGATTTTCCTAATATTACAAACAGCTCCTTGATAAGTTTTCCAGGAAGTGGGTCAAGTAAACATGTTGTTTGTTTTGTCCCATTTACAGGCCGCAGGAGGTCCTCTAATGTTATTTCTTCAAAAAGAGAGAGATTATTTATAGATATTTAAATTATGACATATATATGTATATGTATATGTATATATGTATGTAAATACAGTATATGTATGTATACATGTATGTATATATTTGTATATATGTATTCTCTTCTGTATTTATGTATATCTTGTGTATATATATATATATATATATATATATATATATATATATATATATATTAAATGTCTGTATATGCAATGCGCTTTCTTCATTTTCATGACTATTTACAATGTAGATTGTCACTGAAGGCATCAAAACTATGTATGAACACTTGTGGAGTTTTGTACTTAACAAGAAAAGGTGAACTAATTACTAGTTTTCTTCAAAATAGCCACCTTTTGCTCTGATTATTGCTTTGCACACTCTTGGCATTCTCTCCATGAGCTTCAAGAGGTAGCCACCTGAAATGGTTTTCACTTCACAGGTGTGCCTTATCAGGGTTGATTAGTGGAATGTCTTGCTTTATCAATGGGGTTGGGACCATCAGTTGTGTTGTACACACACACACACACATATATATATATATATATATATATATATATATATATATATATATATATATATGTAAATATATATAAACAATTAACTTCCCTCTCGTCTTGTTTTTTCTTCTTTCTAATATATTCCCTCTAGCTCTGGCCAACTGATCCAAACATTTATCCAAATATTTATTAAAGTCTGATACAAATAAGGCAACAGGAGAAGTATCCCACACTTATGTCAAGTAAATCTGTACATCAGATATGATCATCTACGTCAACAATATGATATCCTTGAGCGGTTGTACACCACAATTACAAAAAAATTGGAAAAATGTCTAACAAAATGTTAATTCTGGAACATACTGCGACCCGGATTGTGGACATTGGCAGGCCGGATCCTTAGTCTGGGGGCCCCTGCTATAGTTCAGCTTGTGCACATGTGTCAAACTCAAGGTTGGGGGGCCCATGTCATTTTAAATGGCCCGCAAAAGGCTGGAAATAATGTTAATCATGAATTGATTAACGTGGACCCCGACTTAAACAAGTTGAAAAACGTATTCGGGTGTTACCATTTAGTGGTCAATTGTACGGAATATGTACTGAACTGTGCAATCTACTAATAAAAGTTTCAATCAATCAATCAATCAAAGCGTCTTTCAATTTTGACAGAAAACAATACACAAAATCAGTTAAACGTACGGCAGAATATAAGCGAAAAAGTGAAAAAGAGTTACATTTAACACCACTAGGGGAAACAAATCCAAATACTTGGATAGTTTCTCAAAGGCAGAGCATGAGTGCATGATTCCATTGATGTGTTTTATTGATCCTGTGACTGAGCTTCATTCCATTTTCAGCAGAATTCCACCACAGCCTGTTTGTGCAGCTCAGGTGACCCAAAGTCCAACTGTCAAAACAATCCCAAAGTCCACTTTGGTCATGTGAGTTGCTGGGCTCAGAGTCTCTGAACACATTTCTTCTTTGGCAAGATCATCATTGTTACCAAGACATGTGGTCCAAGTGTTGCGATGATGTTGCCTTAAAAAGTCACAGTACAAATATTCAGTATTTGTCGAGAGTAAAATGTTTTCTCAATAATTCATCGACCTCTGACCTTAGTGACACGAAACAATAATGTACAGGTCTGATACCAAAACAAGTTTTCTTTTTTTTTTTTTTTTTTTACCGTCATCAATGTGTCCCAAGAAGAAAAAAAGTAGCACACTTAGTAGCACACTTTTTCCAGTGTGCTACTATGCTGCCACCTGCTGGTTGTAAAGAGTACAGGCAAAGCTTAACCACGCCAATCTAATGTTGTGCAAGAAAAACTATTTGTAAAATAACAAAAAAGGTGGATTCACGTCTCATCTGGTCACGTTGTTGTTATTATATATTTATATATATATATGTATATATATATATATATATACATATACATATATATATATATATATATATACATATATATATATATATCCATCCATTTTCTGCCGCTTGCCTGTCTCAGCGCCACCTCATCGCAGATATATGTATAGATATATATATATATATATATATATATATGTATATATATATATATATATATATATATATGTCTATATATATACATATATATGTACACATATATATATATATAGACATATATATATATGTATATATAGACATATATATATATATAGACATATATATATATATATGTATATATAGACATATATACATGTATATATAGACATATATATATATCTGCGATGAGGTGGCGCTGAGACAGGCAAGCGGCAGAAAATGGATGAATATATAATAACAACAACGTGACCAGATGTATATATATATATATATATCCATCCATCCATTTTCTACCGCTTATTCCCTTTTGGGGTCGCGGGGGGCGCTGGCGCCTATCTCAGCTACAATCGGGCGGAAGGCGGGGTACACCCTGGACAAGTCGCCAGCTCATCGCAGGGCCAACACAGATAGACAGACAACATTCACACACTAGGGCCAATTTAGTGTTGCCAATCAACCTATCCCCAGGTGCATGTCTTTGGAAGTGGGAGGAAGCCGGAGTACCCGGAGGGAAGCCACGCATTCACGGGGAGAACATGCAAACTCCACACAGAAAGATCCCGAGCCTGGATTTGAACCCAGGACTGCAGGACCTTCGTATTGTGAGGCAGACGCACTAACCCCTCTGCCACGGTGAAGCCCATATATATATATATATATATATATATATATATATATATATATATATATATATATATATATATATATATATATATATATATATATATATATATATATATATATATATATATATATATATATATATATATATATATATATATATATATATATATATATATATATATATATATACAAACCCTTTTTTCCATATGAGTTGGGAAATTGTGTTGGAGGTAAATAAAAATAGAATAGAGACAAAATATTTGAAGTTCAAACTCATAAACTTTTTTTTTTTTTTTTTTTTTTTGCAAATAATCATTAACTTAAAATTTCATGGCTGCAATACATGGCAAAGTAGTTGGGAAAGGGCATGTTCAGCACTGTGTCACATCACCTTTTCTTTTAACAACACTCAATAAACGTTTGGGAAATGAGGAAACTAATTTTTGAAGCTTTGAAAGTGGAATTCTTTCCCATTCTTGTTTTATGTAGAGCTTCAGTTCTTTAACAGTCCGGGGTCTCAGCTGTCGTATTTTATGCTTCATAACGCGCCACACATTTTGGATGGGAGACAGATCTGGACTGCAGGCGGGCCAGGAAAGTACCCGGACTGTTTTTGTAAGAAGCCACGCTGTTGTAACCAGGCTGAATGTGGCTTGGTATTGTCTTGCTTAAATAAGCAGGGGCGTCCATGAAAAAGACGGCGCTTAGATGGCAGCATGTGTTGTTCCAAAACCTGTATGTACCTTTGAGCATTAATGGTGCCTTCACAGATGTGTAAGTTACCCATGCCTTGGGCACTAAAGCACCCCCATACCATAACAGATGCTGGCTTTTGAACTTTGCGTCAATAACAGTCTGGATGGTTCGCTTCCCCTTTGGTCCGGATGACACCATGTCGAATATTTCCCCCCAAAATTTGAAATGTGGACTCGTCAGACCACAGAACACTTTTCCACTTTGCATCAGTCCATCTTAAATGATCTCAGGCCCAGAGAAGCAGGCGGTGTCTGGATGTTGTTGATACATGGATTTCGCTTTGCAAAGTAGAGCTTTAACTTGCACTTACAGATGTAGTGACAGTGGTTTTCTGAAGTGTTCCTGAGCCCATGTGGTGATATATTTTAGAGATTGATGTCAGTTTTTGTTACAGTGCCGTCTGAGGGATGGAAGGTCACGGTCATTCAATGTTGGTTTCCGGCCATGCCGCTTACGTGGAGTGATTTCTCCAGATTCTCTGAACCTTTTGATGATATTATGGACCGTAGATGTTGAAATCCCTAAATTTCTTGCAATTACACTTTGAGAAATGTTGTTCTTAAACTGTTTGACTATTTGCTCACACAGTTGTGGACAAAGGCGTGTACCTCGCCCCATTCTTTCTTGTGAAAGACTGAGCATGTTTTTGGAAGCTGTTTTCATACCCAATCATGGCACCCACCTGTTCCCAATTAGCCTGCACACCTGTGGGATGTTCCAAATAAGTGTTTGATGAGCATTCCTCAACTTTAGAGTATTTTTTGCCACCTTTCTCAACTTCTTTGGCATATGTTGCTGGCATCAAATTCTAAAGTGAATGATTATTTGCAACAACAAAAAAAAATGTTTATCAGTTTGAACATGAAATATGTTGTGTTTGTAGCATATTCAAGTGAATATGGGTTGAAAATTATTTGCAAATCACTGTATTCCGTTTATATTTATATCTAACACAATTTCCCAACTCATATGGAAACTGGGTTTATATTTCCATACCGGACATTGAGTGACTCTTCTTCGAGCAAATAATCACATTTCTGAGGACAAAACTTTGGTCATTGTGTTTATTTCAGTCTTCAGCTTATAACAACTTCTCGATACCATAACATGGAAACAAAACAAACTTTAAAAATACATTTTAGTCGCACCCCAGCTTGACAAATTTAGGACTGATGGAAGCATTTTTTTTTTTTTTTCTTCAAAAATATCAATACAAGATGCTGCATCAAATAAGAGCACTAACTTTGGAGGCTTTTGGTCCAAAAACTATATTTAGCCACCTTGAAATGTTAAAAAAAAAGAAAGAACAACAACAAAACACCACAATGAGCCAAGCTTTTAATTGAAATCCTCGCTTGCACAAACATGTGAAACGCACCCCTCCCAATCATCAGAGAATCTTAAATTCAGCTCAACATTTATTAAGAATTCTACAAATGGAATACAAAAAGCTTTAAGTGATTTCATGTCATACACACTTTGCTTCAGGAAGAATGGCTTTCAACTGTGCTCAGTAGTTTTTGGTGAAATGCATGACCGTAAAAACCCACTGCTAAATGCCTTTATATCCTCTTTTTTTAATAGAAATATATATATATATATATATGTATATATATACTGTATATATATTCATTATATATAAAATACTGTTCTTATTCATAAAAGCCTTACTTTGTACAAGAAGTGTGTTTGTAGGCGAGTGAGTGGAAGCCAACTAAACCTGCAAAACGCTCGTTTTCGAGTCAGGCCCAAATACGCTAAAAATAAAAGGTGTTTTACACAATATACACATTTCATTACTTACAAAAGAAAGAATGCAGAGTTAGTGTGGCGAGCTTCAGCCGGGTTAGTACCACCACATGTCACGACGGGAATAGAAAACGCGGGGAAAGAAGGGAGGTACAATTCAAAAGTGGTCAAGATAAAACAAAGGCCGTCAGTGCATCTCTCATCTTGGATGTCCCGAAGTCAAAAGTGCCGATTTGGTTACCATGGAGAGCGTCCTCCACTCCTCCTTGTTGATAAAATAAAAAGACGAAAAGAAATGTGTGTTGGAAAGGATCAAGCGCATTTGTGTTGCGTATCTAAAAGAAGGATGAAACATGTTTGCTCTCACACATTCATCATGGCACCATTTTTTTTCTGCTCTCGATTTGAGGTACTTCTTAGGAAAAAAAAAAACAAAGCAAAAAAAAAAAGGCTTATTTATATAACTTTTTTAACGTGTATAAGCTGTGTTGCACAGTAGCACCATTGTTTGTAGTACCATTGGAATTCCACCTCGTCTGCTATACTGTCACCTAAAACTCCCTGCCCCCCCTCCCGCCTCCCCTCAAACCCCGACCTATCGTCCAATCGGCTGTCTCCGCTAGTTAGTCTCTGGCAGGTGCAGGTGGCTTGCTTGTGAGTTGCTGTGTGCCGTTACGTCCTCTTCATGCAGACCACGCAGCGGCTGACGCGCGTCCGCAGGTTGCCGGCCTTCAACGTCTCCGACTGGGGCTTGCTGTGAGGGTCAGAGGGAAGTGTCACAAAATGACGTCAAGGCGGACAAAACCTACGGATAAAGCATGAAACTGAGGGGGATAGTCGTGCTCAACTTGCTTGTACTTCGCACATTAAAGGGAAATGGCACTTTTTTGGGAATTTTGCCTTTCGTTCACAATCATTATGAAAGACATGACGATATTTTAATGCATTATTACTCGTAAATAAAAGTCAGACCATAAAATCCTTCTTAAAAAAACATCCAGAAAGCGCCAACAATACTCCATTTACATTTCGTGACTGGAATATTAACCAAGTACCGTATTTCCTTGAATAGCCGCCGGGGCGCTAATTGATTTAAAACCTCTTCTCACTCCTGCGCTTTTTCAAGGCATGCGGTAAAAGTAAGCAGGCACTAATAATTTTAAAACCTCTTCTCACCCCTATGCTTACCAATGGATGCAGAAAAAATTGAGTGAGATAAAAAAAATAATATAAAATTCTTCTACGGCCAATCATGGCACCCACCTGTTCCAAATAGGCCTGCACACCTGTAGGATGGTGCTAGCGGGTGTATAATATGGCCAAGAGTCATGGATGCATTGGAATGCTGGGTAATTCTTATTTTGCGTTTATAATGTGTTACAGAGCCAATGTTCTCCAGAAATGTGTTTGTTATTCTCGTTTGGTTAGGGTTTAACAGAGTGTGGCACATATTATTATGAGTGTTAAAGTTGTTTTATATCACAACCATCAGTGTGTTCTGTATGACTGTGGAACAAGACCCCTGGTTTACACAAAGTAAACCATTTTGAAAATGACGGCAGGGGAAGTGTCATGACGTAACGAATTAGACCTGGCGATAAAAGTAAACATGCGCTTATAAATTAGGGGAACGAGTTTTACTCAGCAGTAATTCAAGGCAGGTGCATATTACATGCCCGGCGGCTATTCAAGGAAATACGGTATTAATGATGTTGTTATTATAAGTGCTAACGCAGACTGTGATCAAGGGCTGTTTCTTTTCTTCCCTGCTCCATGGAAGCAGATCATGCCTCTCACCTGGAAAGTAGGACGAGGATGTACTCCATTAACTTGGTACACTTTGACAGCCAATTTAGACTCGGAAATGGCGATAACGACACGAAAAGACGCTGGGTTTCACCCCCCTTTTCTTTATTTTTAAAATTTATACATAACCCTTAATAATCTAACTAATATTCTTTATAATCCTTATAAATAGTCTTTGTTAAAAAAAATAAAAAATAATAATATATATATATATATATATATATATACATATATGTATATATATATATATATATACATATATATGTGTGTGTGTGTGTGTGTGTGGGAAAAATCACAAGACTACTTCATCTCTACAGAACTGTTTCATGAGGGGTTCCCTCAATCGTCAGGAAAAAAAAAAATCTCCTGACGATTGAAGGAACCCCTCATGAAACAGTTCTGTAGAGATGAAGTAGTCTTGTGATTTTTCCCACACACACATATATTGCGCTCTACCACGGTATCGAGCACTAATCTCTGGATAATCTAATTAAGATATATATATATATATATATATATATATATATATATATATATATATATATATAATTAACCCTTTTAAATAGTTTTTACGTCTGTTTCTTATTGTTAGCTCTGGATTGATACAAAGGAGGTATTTGATACCTAGAAGAGTTTACATGTTGTGTTTTTTTGTTAAATCCCTGAAAGACTGTGATTTACAGTTTAATCCTGGTTTTGCAGATACACTGAGATAAAGTCTAAGCTCAATGTGTTTTTAAAGCTGCACCAATTTCCCCAGAATTTTCAACAAACTTGAAGTGTTTTGTCCAGAGGATTATTTGTGACGTGTACGTTTTCAGAATGTACTTGTTGTATTTTTGGCCAAAGTAAAACAAAGAAAACAACCTGGAGTTGTCTTTTTCGCCCGGAAAAGGGTGGAGTGCCATCTCCGGGTTGGGGAGGAGACCCTGCCCCAAGTGGAGGAGTTCAAGTACCAAGGAGTCTTGTTCACGAGTGAGGGAAGAGTGGATCGTGAGATCGACAGGGGGATTGGTGCGGCCTCTTCAGTAATGCGGACGCTGTATCGATCCGTTGTGGTAAAGAAAGAGCTGAGCCGGAAGGCAAAGTCCTAAATTTACCGGTCGATCTTTGTTCCCATCCTCACCTATGGTCATGAGCTTTGGTTTATGACCAAAAGTACAAGATCACGGGTACAAGCGGCCGAAATAAGTTTCCTCCGTCGGATGGCAGGGCTCTCCCTAAGAGATAGGGTGAGAAGCTCTGCCATCCGGGGGGAGCTCAAAGTAAAGCCGCTGCTGCTTCACATCGAGAGGAGCCAGATGAGGTGGTTCGGGCATCTGGTCAGGATGCCCGAACGACCTCCCAAAGGAGGTGTTAAGGGCACGTCCGACCGGTAGGAGGCCAGGGGGAAGACCCCGGACACGTTGGGAAGACTATGTCTCCCGGCTGGGGAGAGGAGACTTTGGGCTTTCCTGCTTAGGCTGCTGCCCCCGCGACCCGACCTCGGATAAGCGGAAGAAGATGAATGAATGGATGGACAGATAGCTGTAGTATAAACCATGTACTGATACAACACTTACTATTTGTATCGATTGGCCCACCTCTGTTTTCATTCATTACCTCTAGCTTAGCAGTTAGCATATTCTCCTACGGTGTGTAGTGTGGCATGTTTAGCTGTTCATCGTCCTCCATGGAGGATTCTTGTAAGAAACAGTTTCTTTTCCGCCATGGAGGTGAGGATTGCCGACTCAAAAGTGGCTTCACTCTGCAGAGAGACGTTAGCCACTAGCGAGGACGCTAGATTGTGTTGAGGACGAGTTTGTTCGCTCGTCAACTTCACAGGACACAGCTAGAATTGTCATATCTTATTGGACCGGACAGACAGCAAAGTCCTAGCCAATGGTGTGGCTCTTTCAGATCGTTGTTTGCGACATGAACCTGGCTTGAAGGGCATTTTTCCTTTGATGGTTTGAAGGTCTTTCTGGGGTTCACCACAGTATACTGCGGATTGCAGGCTTGATTGTATTTTCCCAGGTGTTTTTCCTTTAAAGTCAAGTTAAAGTACCAATGATTGTCACACACACACTAGGAGTGGTGAAATGTGTCCTCTGCATTTGACCCACTCCCCTGTCCACCCCTTGGGAGGTGAGGGGAGCAGTGAGCAGCATCAAATAATTTTTGCTGATTTAACCCCCCAATTCCATCCCTTGATGCTGAGTGCCAAGCAGAGAGTTAAAGGATACAATTTTTATAGTCTTTGGTATGACTCGGCCGGGGTTTGAACTCACAACCTACTGATTCCAGGGCGGACACTTTAACCACTAGGCCTGTAGGTTTTCATGGCGATTCCCTCTGGCAGTGTTAAAACTTCTCCTGGACTTTAGAGACTTCAATGTGTTGGTGTATGACTGTTTGGGTTTTGTTTGTTGTTTTCTTGTTTCAAAGTGGTCACTTAGTGTGTGCACGTAAAAGGGAGGGAGAATCCCCCTTTGTGACACTTGCGATCAAACACTATATAAGTACATTTTGATTGATTGATGGTGATCGTGTGAGTATGCCCTCAATGATACAATGCAAGCATATGGTGTCTGTAAGGGTTTAAAACTAATTGACTGGAGAGCGTACCTGAACATATCGTTTTCGTCCACGGTGGCTAGCCAGAAACTGTAGGAGTTGCCATAATAGTTACACGTCCCCCTGCCGTGGCACTCGATGAAGGGAGCGCTGCGGAACTCCTCCAGACAGGAGCCGGGGGAGGCCAGAGCCTGTCCTGAGCCCTCGGCGCCGGCACTGGTGTGCTGCAAAGGGACAGGAAGGAAGAGATGTTCACACACGGAACCGAATAGAAGTCCAAATGCAAACATGTCGTACCATCATGAAGGAGTAGCCTATCCACAGAGCCTCCCAATTGGCAGGGCAGTTGGGAATTTGGATGGTTTGACTATGGACTGCGATCACCATGGCTGGAGCTTCACACACAGAGCACCTTGATGCACAAAAACGCACACAATGAAAAAAACAATTATCGCTCATCACAGCCACCGCTCATGTCCTGTCTATCCGCCTCCCACCGGCTGATAAAAGGCTTGATGCTCTCTCCAGTGATGGGTGCCATGGACATAGGCATGGGCTCAGGCGTGGATAGCCAATAGGAGTAGTCGTTGCGGGAGGCAAAGTTGCACACGTTGTTGATGTTGCAGAACATGAAGGGCATGGTGCTGAAACGACGCAGACAGCTGCCCGCCGTGCCTGGAGGATACGATATGGAAAGATCAGACACCTGCAGCACTTTTTAAAAGTTCTGGAGTGTCGTAAATTTACCGAGGTCCTGCCCGTGCGCCCTTTCGTTGCCCTGCACGTACAGCAGAGAATAGCCGTCATATATCAGGTTGGTTCCGATGGGACAGCTTGGCACTTCCTGGATCTGGCTGTGTCGGGTGATGAGAAAGCCGTGGGCTGCTGACCCTGATCCTGTTAGACCGGGAGGACCCTGTGGACCATCAGACCCAGGTGGACCAGGGTAGCCTCGCTGACCTGGGTATAGAAAACACAATGAGCTTTCAAACTGTTTGTCGAGCTTCTTATTATTGAGCCACAGTCAAAACTCACCAGGCTGACCAGCAGGCCCAGTGTCTCCCTTCCTTCCAGCAGGGCCGCCGAAGCCAGGGGAACCCTCTGGACCGGGATCCCCAGGTTCACCTGGGGAACCTGAAATCCAAAAGAACAAAGTATTCTTTTTAGAAACACATCCCTTTGTAATTCCAGTTAAGACGTTTCCAAAACTAACCTGGAAGCCCATCACGTCCAGGGGAACCAGGCTGGCCCCGAGCACCAGGCGTGCCCACATTACCAGGGGGTCCACGCTGCCCCTTTATGAAGTCGGGAGGCGGAGGAACACCAGGTTCACCAGCAGGGCCTAGAACACAAAGGATAAAGGAAGCTTTAGAACCGTTTAGGACATCATTTATCCCTAAATCTGGAGGGGCCAGCATATTAGCAGAAGGTTGAGTTTCCCTTATCATAAGACTTTACCTGGAGGTCCAAAATCTCCTGGATCACCAGGAAGGCCGGAGGCGCCCGGAATTCCTGAGTCACCTTTAGGTCCTGATGAAGAGACAACACTTATTCGGGACTTATTTTAATTATTTCGAGAGATCAGAAAAAGACCGGCACTTGATCGTACCAGGGAATCCGGGAACACCAGGCAGACCAATGTCCCCCTTAGTGCCAGGAATGCCAGGAGAGCCACTTGAACCCTGGAGGGAGAGGTCCAAACAATTAACTCAAGTAATCAGTCGGTTTTTTTTTTAGATTTTCTTCACTCTTACTGAAAATCCTGGAGTGCCGGGGTCTCCTTTCTGTCCGGGGAAGCCTGGCTGACCAGGAGCACCAGGAATACCTTTCTCTCCCTTAAAGCCACCACTTCCTGGGGACCCGCGGGGACCTTGTGGGCCAGGCACACCTTCATACAGACGGAAATGGTCAGCGGTAATGCAAGCCACAGTTAGGTTCTCTATTTCTTGAAGTAACAAAATGAATTGAGGAGACCTCTTAATGAGAAAACACAGGTAGCGATCCATCTTCACAACAAATAGCAAATTCAAATTTTGCATATCATTTTCAACATCCCCAAATCATCAAAGCCATCAAACCACTGGAGTCTAACCTGAAGGACCTAGGATTTCCAGAATTCTCAGGTAAAGTGGTTGCAGGTTGACAGGGAACAAAAAACAAAAGAAGAGGTTTAGACAGAAAATAAGTGTAAAGCCTGAACTTGAACATGTTTTAAGGAATACAATGATTCACCTTATGATAACGTTCAGCTTGCCCCCAAATCCTTCCCAGTGAGTTGGGAATACAATAAAAAAGACCTATGATGATTTTCACCTGATGTCTGACTTAATAATAATAATGTTACAATGTCGGATACTCTTGTTAAAGCAACAACTCATGAGATTAATGCATTTGGGTGCAATTTTGAATGCCCCTGAATGCTGTTTTTTGGAATCTTTTTTTAACATTGGACCATTTGTGACGTCACACATTGATGGACATACATTTCTGGTCATGATGTGTCGGCAAGCTTCCTACCCCTCTGCTGAGCCAGACTGCTGCCTGAAGCTCTCCTGGTATTCCTTTTTGTTTCATGCCCTTCCACCTGCTCTGATGTCTTAAAGATAAATATTGGTGTGTTCAAATTTCCACAACATTTTTACGTCGGCCTGTCTTGTCAAAATCGGCTACTACGAAGTTGGATTGGCCGCTAAACTCTGACAAGATGTGTCGGGAAGCTTCCTACCCCTCTGCTGAGCCAGACTGCTGCCTGAAGCTCTCCTGGTATTCCTTTTTGTTTCATGCCCCTTCCGCCTGCTCTGATGTCTAAAAGATAAATATTGGTGTGTTCAAATTTCCACAACATTTTTACGTCGGCCTGTCTTGTCAAAATTGGCTACTACGAAGTTGGATTGGCCACTAAACTCTGACAAGATGTGTCGGGAAGCTTCCTACCCCTCTGCTGAGCCAGACTGCTGCCTGAAGCTCTCCTGGTATTCCTTTTTGTTTCATGCCCTTCCGCCTGCTCTGATGTCTAAAAGATGAATATTGGTGTGTTCAATTGTCCACAACATTTTTACACGGGCCTGTCTTGTCGAAATTGGCCACTACAAAATGGGATTGGCCGCTGAACTCTGACATAAAAAGATGGAGACATTGCAACTTGGTTGGAGGAAACACAAGATGAAATGAGAGAAATCTTTATTTGCATCTAACCTTGGCATGTGCATATCAAAGGGGATCTGCATTTTTTGAAAATGTTGCCTATCGTTCACAATCGTTATTAAAGACATGGCGATGGATGATTTTTTTGGTCATGCATTCTAACTTGTAAAAAAATGTAAATATTAGTTCGCTTACAGCTGAGTCGATGGGAGGTCCTTTATTCCGCCCAAAAAACCTGGTTAAAAAAAACCCTCCAAAAATCACCAACCTGTTTACATTTTGTGACTTCAATATTAACCAAGTATTAGTGATATTGTTATTTTAAGCGCTAACGCAGACAAACTTTTTATAGCAGGGCTGTGATCACAACCCTGTGTACGTCTTTGACATGATTGACTGGTGCGGTGTTTCCTCGCTCCCTGGAAGTATATTCTAAATCCTAAATCGTGCCTCTCACCTGGACAGAAGAAGACTGAGGACGTATTCCGACAAGTTGGTAAACTTTGACAGTCATTCAAAACGCTTCTTAATGAAGATTATGAGTCATTCTTTATCTAAATGAGAACACATACATCCCAGCAGTCGGCATCCTAATGACAGCAGACCTTGTACAGGAAGTGATTTTTTTTAAATTATGTTTATTGGCTCTCATGAAGTCTGCAGTGAGTAATAACCAGTAATGAAGAAAATAGAATAAATATTAAATGTTATCATAAATGTGCCTGTTACTACATTGCATATATACTTACATCATGTATGTAAAACCTGAATGGAGGTGTTACGTTTATCTTACGCGACGCAAGGTTCGAAATTGTTAAAATAAACAAGTTAAAGGTGAAACTATATAATGTTTAGAATGTTATATATATATATATATATATATATATATATATATATATATATATATATATATATATATATATATATATATATATATATATATATATAACTTTGTGATATAGTCGAGGGTACTGTGGTTTATCCGTTGTACAGTGCTCAATACCAGGGTAGAGCGGGACGAGCAAACTGGTATCATCATGCCGGTACAGAAGCAAGGCACTACTATGTAACAATGGCCAAATCCCCATGTTATGTACCCTATATATATGTAACAACCACAGCCTTTTAGGGATGAAATAGCCTCTGTGTATTTTCCTGACTTAGCGTATATCATTTGTGATATGTATATATCCATCCATCCGTTTTCTACCGCTTATTCCCTTTCGGGGTCACGGGGGGCGCTGGCGCCTATCTCAGCTACAATCGGGCGGAAGGCGGGGTACACCCTGGACAAGTCGTCACCTCATCGCAGGGCCAACACAGATAGACAGACAACATTCACACTCACATTCACACACTAGGGACAATTTAGTGTTGCCAATCAATATATATCAATCAATCAATCAATCAATATATATATATATATATCAATATATATATATATATATATATATATATATACATATATATATATATATATATATACATATATATATATATATGTATATATATATATATATGTATATATATATATATATATATATATATATATATATATATATATATATATATATATATATATATATATATATATATATATATATATATATATATATATCAATCAATCAATCAATGTTTATTTATATAGCCCCAAATCACAAATGTCTCAAAGGACTGCACAAATCATTACGACTACAACATCCTCGGAAGAACCCACAAAAGGGCAAGGAAAACTCACACCCAGTGGGCAGGGAGAATTCACATTCAGTGGGACGCCAGCGACAATGCTGACTATGAGAAACCTTGGAGAGGACCTCAGATGTGGGCAACCCCCCCCCCTCTAGGGGACCGAAAGCAATGGATGTCGAGCGGGTCTAACATGATACTGTGAAAGTTCAATCCATAGTGGCTCCAAGACAGCAGTGAGAGTCCCGTCCACAGGAAACCATCTCATATATATATATATATATATATATATATTGGGGGGGGCGGGGTTTGGTGCCAGCGGGTGTATGGACGTTGTAGCCAGGAGTCGTGGATGCATTGCATTGTGGGTAGGTGTTGTGTTGCGTTTGTGGTGTGTTGCGGGGCATATGTTCTCCAGAAATGTGTTTGGTGTGGGTTCACAGAGTGTGGCGCATATTATTAGGAGTGTGGAAGTTGTTTTATATCACAACCATTAGTGTGCTCTGTATGGCTGTGGAACAAGACCCCTGGGTTACACACAGTAAAGGCCAAAAAACTCCTCCACCGCTTTGAAATGACAGCAGGGGAAGGATCACTCGTGACATCATAAATATGACCCGGCGGTAAAAGTAAGCATGCGTTTATTAAATTGGGGAACAAGTTTGGCTCAGCCGTAATTCAAGGCAGGCGCATATTACATGCCCGGTGGCTATTCAAGAAAATACGGTCTGTATATATATATATATATATATATATATATATATATATATATATATATATATATATGTATATATATATGTATGTATATATATATATATATATATATATATATATATATATATATATATATATATATATTGATATATGTATATATTGATATAAATATATATATATATTGATATATGTGTTTGTGTGTGTACATTTTTTAATTCAAACATCTTTGGAATCCAAATGAAAAAATGGAACGAAGAAAAAAACCCTTTTTAGACGGATCCAAAAAGGGGATTATAAATGTGACTGTGGAGTAAAATTCCTAACAAATTTACACCAAAGCATATCCAATACCTATCATGAAATTCACACGAAGTGTGTTAAATGTCGATTAAAATCATCATAGGTCTTTTTAAAGATTTTTGGAGGCTCCTGGATTACTCCCAAAGATGCATTAAGTCAGGGGTGTCCAAACTTTTTCCACTTGGGGCCGCTTTATAAAGATTTGGAAAGATGCTGGGCACCACTCTGATATTGTTCGCTAGGCTAAAACCAATCCGACATAGTTTGAAGCGTCCGGACTACGGACAACCCTGCGTTAAGCACACGGGAAGATGAACTGCATGCATCACAGTATGTGGGTTGTTTGTGCAAACAGTGCCGTAAACTCAGTGTAGCTGGTTATTCAGTGGCTGTGTCTTCTTTCCCAATTGGTCAATGGCAGGCAGTGTTGACCTCTCAGTGCATCCCACACATCGTGAATTAGTTGAAGTGACACAAACTACGAAATCATGGTTCCATTTTACAGGTGAGTTAGTGACACTTGAGTGTCTCTGTGCCGAACACTACTGGATGTGCATATATCACAGTATCTGGTAGGACTGTCTTCGACAAAGGATTTTGATAGTCGAATCTGGTTTGTCAGATGTTGCCCATAGTCGATGATGATAATCGAATCTATAGCATCGTTTGTTTGGATTTTTAAGAGACAATAAACAGATTGCGATGATATGTTATATGTAGCACTGTGTCTACTGACTAGTCAGCAGGTGTAGTAGTGTCAAATGGATGTAGCTGCCGTGAGGGGATCCTTTCTAAGCTAATTCAAGATACATATGAAAAGAATACAGTCTTTCCTTGAAGTGAACAAAACGGATCCCATTTTCAACTTTTCCCACCTCAAAAAATCTAAATCTCTCCGATAAACTGGTTACATTGGATAGTTTGGTAAGGTCCTAGAGCGGTGGTTCTTAACCTGGGTTCGATTGAATGCTAGGAGTTCGGTGAGTCAGCCTCCGGGGTTTGCCGCAGAGGTCAAGACACACCCGACTGATCGTGTAAATAAAAACTTTTCCCAACATGCGTATCATACCCCTAAACAATGTTCCCTCTAATTTTCCATCTGATTTGCAGGTGTGTAATTTGTTGCTGGTTCATACACTGTGTTGGTTTTGTTCTTTGAACAAGGTGATGTTCATGCACGGTTCATTTTGCGCACCAGTAAAAAAAAATAAACATATAACTTTTGTCTTGAATTAAAAAAAAAAACAACATTTTATTTTTAACTAAAGAAGGGTTGGGTGGTGGGGTTCGGTACCTCCAACAAGGTTAAGAACCACTTTCCTTGAGGAACTAGATAGAGGTAGTAAAGGTTGTAACCGTAAACACGTCACACTGTTCCGAGGAAGGCTAAGGTGACAACCAAAATTGTAAGCAGGTAAAAGTTATCTACTACTCTGGAAAAAAATATTTGTCTAGACACAAGAATATTTGATTGATAATTAAAGAAAACACGATGAATGCAATCGATCAATTCTCCCAACACAAGCCTCAGTAGGTAATGAACTCGCCTATTGGATGGGGGTTGAGATAAGTGTGACGGTGAGGTTTATAGTCGAATCAGACCCCTCCGAAATTAATTTTCGAATCTTTGACTTGGAAGACAGTCCTAATATCAGGATACAAGTATTTGTTCCAGATGACCCCAGTGAGCAACCCAGACCGGCCTTAGAAGTGGCTTACTTGTCGAAGGTGCATGACTGTTAGTTATCATCAGTGTGCATGGGAAAGTGAAAGAGGAAAAGTCGTTAGGGAGGATCACAATTCGATGGTGCAAGGATTTGCCAACTTCTCCTCTCGCGTGTCAAAGTGTGGAGTTAACGTTCCAACAGTGGCTGTGAGGAGAAACGTGCAATAAAAGTCTGGACGCCGTCCATCTGACCTGAGGGACCTGTGGCGGGTGGCGTTGTTGCCGAGCGTCAGCACGAGGAGGTTACGCCACAGGAAATGGAGGCAAAATGTCACAGCAAAAACAAAAGCACCCCAAAAAATGCCCTGTAGCTAACATAAATATTACATTCTGAAGAGTTCACATTCACCATGCACTGTTTCGGTGATGATTTGTTTAAGAAAACACGTGCAGGACAGCAAAGCCAGACAAAAAACCTCAACACTCCATGATGTTCACCATTGACGATCATCTAATCCAGGGGTCGGCAACCCAAAATGTTGAAAGAGCCATATTGGACCAAAAATACAAAAACAAATCTGTCTAGAGCCGCAAAAAAATAAAAGCCATATTACATAAATATAGTGTGTCATGAGATATAAATTGAATTATGAGGATTTAAAGGAAACCAAATGAGCTCAAATATGGCTACAAATGAGGCATAGTAATGCAATATGTACATACAGCTAGCCTAAACAGCATGTTAGCATCGATTAGCTTGCAGTCATGCAGTGACCGAATATGTCTGATTAGCACTCCACACTATTCAATAACATCAACAAAATTCACCTTTGTGAATTTACGCACAATGTTAAAAGTTTGGTGGACAAAAAGAGACAGAAAAAGAAGTGGCATAACACACATCTTAGAAAGTCGGAGAAAGTTATACATGTAAACAAACTACGGTGAGTTCAAGGGCCGCCAAAATTAGTAGGACAAAACAGCGCTCGTCAAATACTCGAACCAGTGAAGCATGTTTAATGTAAACAGTGTGCTTTATAACAGTCAGGGAGGTTTGTGTCATGTTTGTTCTCCTACAAAAATCATATTAACACAAAAAACATTTTTTTCCCCTCATCTTTTTCCCTTTTTCATACATTTTTGTTAAAGCTCCAGAGAGCCACTAGGGCGGCACTGCCCCGGGTTGCCGACCCCCGATGTAATCAAAAAATGAACTGGAAGCCACCAAAGTGAATTCTGAGTGGTTGTCATTTGGCGTCTGGCTCAGCTGGGTGTAACACAACGGAAACAACGCAAAGTGGACACTAACGTTACAAACGACACAAAGAAAAATGTGTGACTGCGGGAAGACTGACGTATCATAACAATGTGATGGTAACCTCGTGCTTTTTGTCATACTGCTCTGGGGCATAGGTGACTGGACTGAAGACATGGATTGGTGAAAGAGTATCCCATGCAAATCAAACATGAAAGCATCCACATTAAAGTGACAGGCCGTTGCTACAGGCTGCTGCCTGGTTTTGTCGTCAGTAGTAAATTCTGTACTAAAAGTAGCAGACTATTTGAAAAGTCCATGCTGTCTAGAATGACATTTGTCTTTACATAGTCAGCAGGCCTCATAGCTAGACTATTTACCAAAACCAACCGGCAATTCCTGGTAGTAGATCTAAGTGGCATACATCTAGGATCTATACCTGCTCTTCCTGGTGGTCCGGGGGGTCCACTTAATCCTTTGGGTCCTTGTAAACCCAGACCTGGAGGTCCTGGAGGGCCGATAGGGCCTACAAAACCAGCAGGGCCTGGGAAGCCGACATCTCCTTTTGGACCTGGGAAGCCAGGAACACCCGGTGGACCTGGTAGACCGGGATCTCCCTTGGCACCTTTTTTTTTAACATAGGAAGAGGTATACATAATGAGTCTTATGTGTGTGTGTGTGGTCAACTGGGCCGAGGGGACCCTAGTGAGGTTAAATAAGTGGAAACAAACCTGGAAATCCTGGAAGTCCTGCTGTTCCTGGTTCTCCATAGCCTGGAAGTCCTGCAATTATACAGAAAAAGGAAGTTATTTATAAAAACACCAAATGGGTTCCATCCATCTTCTTCCTTCCAAGATGTTTTTACCTGGGTCTCCCTTGACTCCTGCCGGCCCCGGGATCCCATCCCGACCTGCTTGACCCTTTTCTCCCGGAAATCCAGGTGATCCTGAACGGCCAGGCTCTCCTGGTCTACCAGGAGCTCCAGACAAGCCAGGGCCACCAGGCCCACCATCAAGACCCTTTGGACCAGGAATACCAGGAGAACCTGGCAAGAGAACAGAATTTATTTTTTTTGTTTGAGTCATCATTGGATGGCATTTTTGATCTGGGTCAAAACGGTGTGCTCTTTACCTTGGAATCCTGGGAGACCAGGGTCCCCCTTTTCACCTGGTCCTCCAGGTAATCCTGGTAGACCTGGTAATCCTGGAGTTCCTTTTTGCCCTGGACTTGCTGGAAACCCGGGCTGTCCCGGTTCACCCTGCAAAGGGTTTCGATATAGTTGCAGCTTGCGGATTTATGTTTGTGCTTTGAGATCTACCGAGTATCCTGTTTGTTTGATACATACCTTTAATCCGGATGGTCCCGGCGGTCCAACACCAGCAGAACCTGGTTCACCTTTGGCTCCCCCAAAACCAGGTGCTCCAGGTTGGCCTGGAGAACCAGAGCGACCTGGCTGGCCTAGTGAACCCTTCTGCCCTGATGGTCCTGTGGAAATTATGACAATATATGAATGAACCGCATAGAAGTATTTCAAGAGAAGTGGTCAGGTTGTTCAAACTCAACCTGGAAATCCCATTTCGCCCATGCTGCCTTTTGGTCCTGGACCTCCGGGACCACCAGGGCCCCCTGGGATACCAGGATCTCCCTTTGGTCCTATGGACAACATGAACATGATGTTTATATCAATGTTTGATTCTTAAGTCCAGTTTGTAATTTGAGCAAAAAAGCCATACCTGATGGTCCGGGAAAGCCAGGCCGTCCATCTGATCCTGGAAGTCCTGGGTCACCAGGGATACCAGGGATGCCCTTCTCACCTGGAAAACCTGGTGTACCTGAAAAATGTTTATAGGAAACAAGAGAGTCAAGAACCCTGCTTGAAGATAAGTTCAGTTCGGTCAAAGTCCTACCCGGTGCTCCTGGTTCTCCTTTGTTGCCTTTTATGTCAGAAGGTGGTGTGCTGTATCCAGGAGGACCGATATCACCCCTCTCTCCCTTAAGTCCAGAAGATCCAGGTGCACCATCTCTACCAGGGAATCCAGGCTCCCCTGAGGAAAATTATTAATAACATTTTAGTCATAAGGCACATCCATCGTACATTATCTCTGCCTAAAATTTGTGTAAATACCTTTCAGTCCAGGACCACCGGGTACCCCAGAGGAACCAGGTCCTCCAGGTGGTCCGGGAGGTCCCACAACACCAATATCTCCTTTGAAACCTAAGGCCAAAATATAGATGTAAATTCTCATGACATCATACTAATAATCTATTTCTTGTGATGGCTTTGTTGTTACCTGGCAATCCAGGAAGGCCATCCCGTCCTGGCCCTCCAGGCGGCCCAGGGGTTCCAATTGGTCCTTGAGAACCGGGGAAACCAGGACTTCCTCTGTCTCCTGGTGCACCTGGACTATCTAAACCTGGGGCTCCAGGGTCTCCCTTTGCTCCATTGCCTCCAGGGAATCCTGCAAGGGGGACACAATGCATGAATTACAAATGAAGACCAATGGCATTGTAAAGCACTCCTGTGTTGCGCACCAGGAGGACCCATTGGGCCTGGATTCCCAGGAGGTCCTGGGGGACCAAGTGAGCCAATCGTGGGGTTCCCTGGTGGGCCACGAGCACCGGGGAGCCCAGGTATTCCAGGTTCACCTTAAAATATAAGACAACATAAGAACAATAAAGTGAGCTTTGAGTTCTTAACTTGTTTATAAGCAACAAACATTCAAAGAAACATGACCTGGCTGTACCTTTAGATCCTGGTCCACCATCAAATCCAGATCGACCTGGTGAGCCAGGGCCACCAGGGAAACCAGAATCTCCCTTGGGTCCTGGTACACCTTTTGCTCCAGGTACACCTGGTATACCTGCGGGACCTGGGAGTCCAAAGCCAGGTTCGCCCTGTCATAAATGCAAACCAAACAGAATATTCAGGCGCTCAATTTGTCTGTAGATTTCAACATAGGCAAGTTACAATTGATCTCTAAGCACCTTTGCCCCAGGAAATCCGGGTTGGCCAGGGAGGCCATCTAATCCTGGCCGGCCAGATCCCCCCGGAGATCCTGGTTGCCCAGGAGTACCAGGAAATCCTGAAAGAGATAAACAGAGGGTGACGTTTCTTTTTAGGTGTACACCAGGTAAACAGTACTGTAAATGAGAAAACAATTTTCTCACCTTTAGCTCCAGGGTTACCTGGGAGTCCAATACCAGGTAGTCCAGGTTCACCCTTTGTACCTGGTAATCCAGGCAAACCAGGCTGACCAGGCTGACCAGAGTTCCCTGAGCAACAAAGAATCTTGAGTAATGCATTGTTTACGAAATTGTACTAAAACAGTACATACAAATGTAAATAGTACACACCTGTTGCACCAGCAGGTCCTGGTTCACCATCCCGACCTCGTGCCCCTGGCAAGCCCTTTTCTGCCACCGTCAAGCCTGGCTCACCTTTGGCACCTGAGAGAAAATAGGTAAACGGTCAGTACATGTGTAGATCTTGAAGTACAAGTGAGTGAAAGATTGTCATACCGGGAGCACCAGGACCTCCAGGCCTTCCTGAGACGCCCTGGATACCCTTTTCACCAGAAGGTCCCTGGGGTCCAAAACCAGGTGGTCCGGGGGAACCCCGGTCTCCTGGAATTCCAGGACTACCTGGTTCACCAGGGTACCCTCGCTCTCCTTTCACCTGTAAAGATCCCTGTCGAATGCAACAAAATAAGTATTGGTCCTCAAATGAGAGTTGGACAATCGCCACCTACTGGGGCTCCTTTGGGCCCCGGACGACCAGGCTGCCCATCCTGACCAGGCCGACCATCTAATCCTGGAAGACCAGACGCTCCAGGGAATCCAGTGTCACCCTTCTCTCCCCTTCCACCAGGAAGAGATATGCTGTCGCCTGGATCTCCCTTTTCTCCTGGGAATCCTGGAGGACCTGGAGAACCGGGCAAACCCTAAAAAACAAGTACCGGTGATAAGATGGCAGCCAGAGGAACATTGAAATGTACAGTGGTACCCCGGTTTACGAGGGCCCCAGGTCGCAAGTTTTTTGGGGTACAAGCTGTCTCTGCAATTTGTTATGCTTTAGGCTGCGAGGAAAACCACTAGTTTGCATTGAAATTGTCACCTAAACCCCGCAAGATCCTACAAAAACATCCAGTGTCAAATTACGTCACTTCCTGTTCACGAGAAAGGACGCAAAGAAAAAGGCTCGCCTTTGCTACCGGAGTTTTTGTTGAGTCTGAAGATTTTGACCACTCATTTGCGATCACAGCCACAGGAGGGTCACCTGGCATCTTTGACCTGATTTTTGTCAGTTGAGAAACACTGATATGCTGATATAAGGCAAGTTCGAAGAGCCGTTAGCCTCAAGCCATCGGCGCCTTACCGCAGTTCAAAGCAGTTACCTAGCAACCAAAAGCTACGGCGAGTATACAGTTGTTTTAAAGTGCTTCCAACGTCGCAGAGCGACATAAGTTGACAGACTGACACCTCAAACTGATCTGTGAACAACCCAAGGCACAAATTTGTTGAAATAAACAAGTTAAAAGTGCCGCAAGTCGCTTAAGCAACTGCAGTTTAAGACGCAGTTTAAGACCTGCCGCGGTGCCAAAAGCTAAATGGAAGACTGAAATCCCGAAACGTTCGGTGTCAACCGACACAGGACACAACTGGGACCAAGATTTGAGACTGGACACAGGACATGATGGAAATCAAGAAGGGGTACTACTAAAAATACTCCATGAAATGAAAGAAGAAATGAAAGAAATAAAAAAAAATATCTGAAAAAATCAATAACAGAACACAATCAAGATGTGAAAAGTCTGCAGCAAAATATAGAAAGTTTGCAAACTTAAATCATCACCAGAAAAAATGAAGTCTCTGATATGTGCCAACAAATGAAGACCTTTCAAGAAGAAATGGGCCAACAAATGAATACCCTTCAAGAAGACAACTACATGCTGTGGAATATCACTGATGGAATGGAGCAGGATAAACAAATGAATGTTATCATTGTGACAGGGCACCGAATTAGACCAAGCTCCTATGCTAAAGCTGTGAATAATGAAGGTGAACCAGATGAAATGGATCTTGTCTCAGCAGAACAGCAAGTGGTCAACTTCCTGCAATCAAAGGAAATTGAAATCGACAAATAGCATCGAAACATCCATCCCACTGAACAGAAGATACAACGCCACTCCAGTCGTGCTCGTGAAACTCCTAAACAGAAACTCTAAAATGGCATTGCTGAGACAGGGAAAGAAGCTGAAAGGAAAAAATGTGTACATGAATGAGCATCTCAAAAAACGTAAAGCTGGAATCCCCAAGAAAGCACGCAACTTGAGAAAGCAGGGAAAAATCCAGGGAACTTGGAGCGCCAACTGTAAAATCTACATCAAGCTGAATGGAGGTCCAGAAGCAAGAGTAATTGTTGTCAATGACATCAAGGACCTGGACAAAATTTTAAGTTTACACAGCTTCCACAACAACGATGAAAATGGACTCTGACAGAAAACTAGCACCTAAATTCAACATCAACACCACTATGCTCCAA
Source organism: Nerophis ophidion (assembly GCF_033978795.1). NCBI lineage: Eukaryota > Metazoa > Chordata > Actinopteri > Syngnathiformes > Syngnathidae > Nerophis > Nerophis ophidion. The sequence goes on from NC_084620.1 coordinate 41,351,703, forward strand.
GGGACGACTAAAAAAGAAGACCAAAATTCAGGAATGCATCCACCTAAACTTATAGAGATTATTGAAACAACATCAAAGATTGGTGAACAAGAAAATATGGAACTAAAAAACATCTGCAACAAAGATCACAAAAAACAGGATTTGGAAAATGATATAGATCCAGATACAATTTTTTTTCTCCCACATCAGTAATAACTGTTTTTATTACACAGATGAGCAATACAATAGCATCATTAAAAGTGATAACAAATTGTCAATTATTCATTTTTACAGCAGAAGCTTGTATGCAAACTACAACAACATTAAGAACTTTTTGGAACACATCAACAAAGCCCTTCAAAGTGATCGCCGTCACAGAAACATGGATTGATGATAAAAAAGGAATAGATTTTGATCTGGAAGGATATGAACTAAACTACATCAACAGAACCAACAAAAATGGAGTAGGAGTGGCTGCATATGTGATGAAGAACCTGAACTACAAGGTGGTAAAAACATGTCATTTGCTATAGATAATAGCTTAGAATGTATTACCATTGAAATATGTCAGGAAAAAAAGCAAAAACATAGTCATCAGTTGTATATACAGATCACCTAAGTCAAGTATAGAAACATTTGAAGAATGGATTAAGGCAACTTACATGGACAATGATAAAAAAATAATTTTCTTATGCGGTGACTTTAATAAGCAAAAGTCTATTGATGACTTCATTGATGACAATGTACAGCATCAGTTTATATCCTAAAATCACAAAGCCAAGCAGAATCACAGGACACTGTGCCACGCTTATTGATAATATTTTTACCAATGATTTTGATAATAACACTACAAGTGGTCTGCTTATAACCGACAATAGTGATCATCTGCCAGTTTTTACAATATATGATGGAAACTGCAAAAAGAACATGGAAGACAAAAGGACATTTCGAAGACTGTGCACAGAGAAGAGGATGATTGCTTTCAAAACTGAGCTACAAAAGCAAGGTTGGGACAATGTGTACAATGAAGAAGAGGTTGATGAAGCATATGAACATTTCTTAAACAAGTTCATAATACTTTATGAAAAAACATTGTCCATGGAGACAACTCAGTAGTAAGCAGAGAAAGAATAATCAACCATGGATGACAAAAGGATTAAAAAATGCTTGTAAGAAGAAGAATACACTGTATAGGAAATTTATAACACAAAGAACTAAAGAAGCAGAAGTTGAGTACAAAAAGTATAAAAACAAGTTAACAAACATACTACGGTCATGTAGAAAAGAATATTAGTGAATTATAGGGCAGGAACAAAAATAATATGAGAGCAACATGGGGCATTCTCAATAGCATTATTAAAAATGGCACTAAAAGGGATTACCCTCAATATTTCTTAGACAGAAATAAACATAATGACAACATAAAGGAAGTAGTTGAAAGCTTTAATAATTACTTTGTAAATATTGCACCAAAATTGGAAGAAAGGATTCCAGACCCAGTTTCAATTGAGGACTATAATGATATCATAGAGCAAAATCCCAACTCCATGTTCCTCAGTAATGTGACACAGGAGGAAATAGTTACAATCATTAAAAAATGGATATCTAAGACTTCAACTGATTGTAACGGAATTGATATGGAAACAAAAAAAAAGGGTTATTGAAGAGATCTCAGGACCATTAATGCATATTAATAACCTATGGTTTCAAACAGGTACATTTCCAAACAAAATGAAAATAGCTAAAGTTGCAGCAATTTATAAGACTGGAGACAAACATCTATTTACAAATTATAGACCTGTTTCTTTACTTCCGCAATTTTCTAAAATCATTGAAAAACTGTTCAATAACAGATTAGAGAGTTTCATGAATAAAAATAGAATACTCGAAGAGAACCAATATGGATACAGAGCTAATGTTTCAACTTCAATGGCTTTAATTTAAATTACAGAATTACCAATGCAATAGATAGCAAAAATGTGTGGCAGCAGTGTTTATGGATCTAACTAAAGCATTTGACACAATTAATCACAATTATTTAATCAAAAAACTAGAACGATACGGCATCAGAGGGTTAGTCTTAAACTGGATAAGAAGTTATCTAACGAACAGGAAAAAATACGTGAAGCTAGGCGAACACACTTCTACAACGCTAAATATATCCTGTGGTATACCTCAGGGATCAATACTAGGACCTAAACTATTCAATCTCTATATAAATGACATATGTAAAGTTACAAAAGATTTAAAGTTAGTATTATGTGCGGATGATACAACGGCATTTTGTTCAGGAGAGAACACACAGAAGATAATACAAGTAATAACAGAAGAAATGAACAAATTAAAAAAATGGTTTGACAAAAACAGACTATCATTGAATCTCAGTAAAACTAAAATAATGCTATTTGGTAACAGTAGAAGAGAAAGTCAAACACAAATACAAATAGACGCAATACAAATTGAAAGAGTAAATGAAACCAAATTTCTATGTATAATGATTGATGATAAATTGAACTGGAAATGTCATGTAAAAAATATACAACATAAAGTAGCAAGAAACACATCAATAATGAATAAAGCCAAATATGTCCTGGACCAAAAATCACTTTATATTCTCTACTGCTCACTAGTGTTACCATATCTGAGTTACTGTGCAGAAATATGGGGAAAAAATTACAAAAGTACACTACATTCACTAACAGTGTTACAAATAAGATCAGTTACAATAATACATAATGTTGGGTATAGAGAACATACAAATGCTTTATTTATTGAATCAAAGATACTGAAATTTCACGACATAGTGAATTTGCAAACAGCTAAAATTATACACAACGCAAACTATAACCTGCTTCCCAAGAATATACAACAATTCTTCTCAACAAAAGAGGAGAAATATAATCTTAGAGAAAAACTTAATCTAAAACATTTGTACGCACGTACAACACTTAAGACCTTCAATATATCAGTATGTGGATTAAACAAAGCAATCAAACAATGTTGTAATATCATCCACTTGAAGAAACTCTTCAAACTTAAAGTGTTTACAAAGTACAAAAAAGAAGAACAATGATAAACATTCTGAATTCATCCACCCATTCATTCTTTCATTCTCAAAATAATCTTACTTATCTCATCCTATGGAATAAAACTTACATCGACAATTATTTATTTATTTATTTTTATTGTGATTACTTATGGAGTATATTGTGAATACTTTGAGAACAGGAAGTGAAAAAAAGTTTTAGCAACTGTTAAGTAAAATAAAAGGGGTAGGATTAAATAAACTCTGCTTCTTCCTGCTCCTTTTCGAACATGTTGAAAAGAGATACTGGAATTTGTAATGTATTATGTTGTATGCTTGCATGTTCGAAATAAACTCAAACTCAATTCAACTCAACTAGGTAACCAGACGTAAAGGGATATCTCAAATCGACCAAACAAAACAAACATAAACAAAAAACAACTAAACAAACCCACCTCTTTCAGGTTGTATTTTTTTTATTTTATTAAAACTAATTTTATAATTAAAAACAATTATAATAATTGATATTATTTTTGTTGTCTGTGTAGATAACCTAGGGAACTTTTGAGGACATCAGTTTTATATTCAAACATATTTTTAGCAATAATAATGATTTTTACAAATATTATCATTCTGATTATGATTTGCATGTTTGGCATTAAAGTAATCCAAAATTAACTAAAAGTAATGAGGTACATTACTTAAATATTGTGATACAGTTCTTGTTGACACTTTCAAGAAACATTTGAAAACTTCTCTTTTTAGAAAAGCTTTTAGTTAATGCACCTTTTAACTATCAATTTTAATCCACTTTGTACAAACTGTACAAACCCCGTTTCCGTATGAGTTGGGAAATTGTGTTAGATGTAAATATAAACGGAATACAATGATTTGCAAATCCTTTTCAACCCATATTTAGTTGAATATGCTACAAAGACAACATATTTGATGTTCAAACTGATAAAGTTTTTTTTTTTTTGCAAATAATCATTAACTTTAGAATTTGATGCCAGCAACATGTGACAAAGAAGTTGGGAAAGGTGGCAATAAATACTGATTAAGTTGAGGAATGCTCACCAAACACTTATTTGGAACATACCACAGTTGTGCAGGCTAATTGGGAACAGGTGGGTGCCATGATTGGGTATAAAAGCAGCTTCCATAAAATGCTAGGTAATTCACAAACAAGGATAGGGCGAGGGTCACAAATTTGTAAGCAAATTGTCGAACAGTTTTAGAACAACATTTCTCAACGTGCTATTGCAAGGAATTTAGGGATTTTACCATCTACGGTCCGTAAAATCATCAAAAGGTTCAGAGAAACGGGAGAAATCACTGCACGTAAGCGATGATATTACGAACCTTTGATCCCTCAGTCGGTACGGCATCAAAAACCAACATCAGTGTGTAAAGGATATCACCGCATAGGCTCAGTAACACTTCTTAAAACCACTGTCAGTAACTACAGTTGGTCGCTACATCTATAAGTGCAAGTTAAAACTCTACTATGCAAAGCAAAAGCCATTTATCAACAACACCCAGGAACACCACCGGCTTTGCTGGGCCCGAGCTCATCTAAGATGGACTGATGCAAAGTGGAAAAGTGTTCTGTGGTGTGACGAGCCCACATTTCAAATTACATTTGGAAACTGTGGACGTGGTGTCCTCTGTAACAAAGAGGAAAATAACCATCCGGATTGTTATAGGCGCAAAGTTCAAAAGCCAGCATCTGTGATGGTATGGGGGTGTATTAGTGTCCAAGGCATGGGTCGCTTACACATCTGTAAAGGCACCATTAATGCTGAATGGTCCATACAGGTTTTGAAGCAACTTATATTGCCATCCAAGCAACGTTATCATGGACGCCCCTGCTTATTTCAGCAAAACAATGCCAAGCCACATGTTACAACAGCGTGGCTCTGTAGTAAAAGAGTGCGGGTACTTTCCTGGCCCGCCTGCAGTCCAGACATGTCTGCTATCGAAAATGTGTGGCTCATTATGAAGCGTAAAATACGACAACAAGACCCCGGACTGTTGAACAACTTAAGCTGTACATCAAGCAGGAATTGGAAAGAATTCCACTTTCCAAGCTTCAACAATTAGTTTCTTTAGTTCCCAAACATGTATTGAGTGTCGTTAAAAGAAAATGTGATGTAACACAGTGGTGAACATGCCCTTTCCTAACTACTTTGGCACGTATTGCAGCCATGAAATTCTAAGTTAATTATTTGCAAAAAAAATAACGTTTATGAGATTGAACATCAAATATCTTGTCTTTGTAGTGCATTCAATTGAATATGGGTTGAAAAGGATTTGCAAATAATTGTATTCCGTTTATATTTACATCTAACACAATTTCCCAACTCATATGGAAACGGGGTTTGTATTCTTTTCATGATGTTGCCCCTGTTATTTTAATTGATTTGTTGATTTACTTCATCTATGTTTTGTACAGTGCTTTGTGTTTTTTATCCGTGAAAAGCGTTTTTTAAATAAAATTTACTATTTTTACTTACTCACTTTGAACAAGTTTAGGATTCATTTTTTTTACAGGTAACTTCTCCTTTTTAAAAGTAGCCACCCTAAACCCAGATAAGGGCGCCATTTTTTTTCCAAAGGGGACCTAAGATCATTCTAATTTACATTTGAAACAGGCCCTCATAATCTAAATACTATGTATTAGATATGCTTTAGTGTAAATGTTGTGTATATTTTGGTCAACGTTCACATTCAATAACCTACTTTCTAACTATGGATGCAAGATGGAGATGGAGGCATTGGCAGATTGCAAATGAAATCATGCCCCACCCTCTCCAAAAGTATCACAAGTTATATCTTAAAAATGTACACTGTTAACTTTATATCTCGAAGACGAACATAGCCGCTATTTTTTCCCCAGAATTTTTTATAAACAATATATAGATTCATCCAGTCCCAACATTAGGTACACCTGTACACTCTGCTTTTACCAGCATTTATATCACTGAAAGTTGCACGTCAGTGTTATTGTGATGGAACTAATACCTTATCGTCAAGGTTTAGCGGCTAATCCAATTTCGTACTGCTCCATCTTGACAAAACAGTGCCGTGTAAAATGTCTAAAGGACAAATAAATATCGGAATGGTTAATTTTACAGACTTCAGAGCAAGTGGGGGGGCATTACAGTCTCTTAGTCTGTGAAGCCGAGGGGGAAGAGCCCCAGGAAATGCCCATATTAGTACATCTGTCAATCAGTGACGTCATCGATTCCCTACTGTTAAATTTTTTTTTCCAAAACCTCGCAGGCGGAGGCATTCGAAACTGCTGGGATTTGACACTTTGGCATAGTTTCACGCGAGCATCTAACATAGTAACAACATTTTTAAGTCGAAGAAGAATAACTCAGTGTAGGTCATACTTGCCAACCCTCCCGGATTTTCCGGGAGACTCCCGAAAATCAGCGCCCCTCCCGAAAACCTCCCGGAAGAAATTTTCTCCCGAAAATCTCCCGAAATTCAGCTGGAGCTGGAGGCCACGCCCCCTCCAGCTCAAACATGCACAGTTCGAAGCTTGAAAGGGAGGATTGCAGGCGGATCTGACAGCATTTAAAGTAACTTTTAAAAACGACTGCTAATCCTCCTCCTTTTCGACTGGACGACCGCGGAGAATTAAAGTAGGAACACTCCGGAGGCAGAAGTTCATCAAGAGGGGCGGACTCACCGGTTCTCAGCCGTGTTTCCGTCACACAGAGGAAGTCAAGTCCGCGGGAAGTGAAGAAATCCTTCAGGATAAACGTTTGGTTTGTCAAAGATCTTGCGTTCACAAGACGTGTTGGGGGCCAGCACGTCCAAGGGTGCAGCTAATCCAGGTGGGGCCCAACACACAGCCCGCAGGTGGCGGGGGAGAGGAGCCACGAGGCGGGAAAGGAAGGCAGGAATCCGGCCAGGTGAAAAAGCTGACTGGGACGTCGAAAAACCAACGTCGAAGTTGATCATATCAGTGGGAAAGGGGCAAAGATCCAACAGTGTTTGGCGGTCATACTCGAGCAGTGAGCTGACAGAGACGAAAATAGACGCAAACAACACAAAAATGAACAAAGCTGGCAGGGCAAAGCACATACTGGCGCCATCTTCTGGAAATTTGGAAGTGACGTTACTCAAATAGTGAAAAGTAAGTGTTGATGGTTTTTTTTAGTAACCAGCAAGCACAGTACAGTTAGTAGAACAACTGTGTTTTTATTACAGTGTATTTGATAGGTGCCGTCTGAAATTCAACTATTTCTTTTATTTATATATATATATATAATAAAATAAATACATATAGCTAGAATTCACTGAAAGTTAAGTATTTCATATATATATATACATATATATATCAATCAATCAATCAATCAATGTTTACTTTATATGTTTATGTTTATGTCAATGTTTAAGGGACGGCGTGGCGCAGTGGAAGAGTGGCCGTGCGCAACCCGAGGGTCACTGGTTCAAATCCCACCTAGAACCAACCTCGTCACGTCCGTTGTGTCCTGAGCAAGACACTTCACCCTTGCTCCTGATGGGTGCTGGTTGGCGCCTTGCATGGCAGCTCCCTCCATCAGTGTGTGAATGTGTGTGTGAATGGGTAAATGTGGAAGTAGTGTCAAAGCGCTTTGAGTACCTTGAAGGTAGAAAAGCGCTATACAAGTACAACCCATTTATTTATTTATCATTTACTTATATAGCCCTAAATCACTAGTGTCTCAAAGGGCTGCACAAACCACAACACAAACCACTACGACATACTCAGTAGGCCCACATGAGGGCAAGGAAAACTCACACCCAGTGGGACGTCGGTGACAATGATGACTATGAGAACCTTGGCGAGGACCACGTATGTAGGCAACCCCCCCCCCCCTCTAGGGGACCGAGGGCAATGGATGGATATATATATATATATATATATATATATATATATATATATATGTATATATATATATATATATATATATGTGTGTATATATATATATACAGTATATATATATATGTGTGTGTATATATATACATATATATATATGTATATATATATATATATATATATATATATATATATATATATATATATATATACATATATATATATAGATATATAGATATATATGAAATACTCGAGCAGGTGAATTGGCTGTAAATATACTCTCCTCTTAACCACGCCACCCGCCCCAACAACGCCCCCAAAGTTGATTCATCAGCCCATGTTATGTGTGTTTTGATATACAGTACCGTATAGCACCTGATATTGCATTTAAAGTGTACAAACCTAATAAAAATAGGGACTTTTGTCGAGGCTGGAACCCATTATTCATATTTACATTGTTTCATATGGGGAACTCTACTTCACTATGCAAACTTTTCGATTTCCGAACTATGTTCAAGAACAAATTAGGTTTGTTAATCCAGGTTCCACTGTATATGATTATTACACTTGTTACGTTCGTGGGGTCGGATAGCTGTGAAGGATTTGTTCCCACGGATGCAGAAGACTAAGCAGGGAGTGGCAATTAAGACATCTAATTCAAATCCACAAGGCAGGGCAAAAAAAAAAAAAAAAGACTTAACCGCTAGCATAGCTAGCAGACAACGCAAAAATTCGCCAAGGGCAAACAGCATGAAAGTCTTTAGCACGTCAAAAAAACTATTAATTTATTATTGATCTAGCGATTTAGACTGGGAGATACCAAAATATCAAGGGCAGTGGTTAGAGGCAGAAACAGGTGAGGACGCTAATTTATAAAAAGAGACAAGTGTGTCTAATCAGCGCCCCTAGCAACAAGAAAGTCAACAAAAGGAAAGCTCGCTGGGGCAGAAATTGATTTAAACATAGGAGAACTACAACAAACATAAAATGAGAAATGACTTGTCAAGTCATGACAGCATTACCGTATTTTTTGGACTATAAGTCGCAGTTTTTTTTCATAGTTTGGCCGGGAGTGCGACTTATACTCAGGAGCGACTTATGTGCGAAATTATTAACACATTACCGTAAAATATCAAATAATATTATTTAGCTCATTCACGTAAGAGACAAGACGTATAAGATTTCCTCGGATTTAGCGATTACGATTGTTTGGTAATTGTATAGCATGTTCTATATGTTATAGTTATTTGAATGACTCTTACCATAATATGTTACATTAACATAACAGGCACCTTCTCAGTTGGTTATTTATGCGTCATATAACGTACACTTATTCAGCCTGTTGTTCACTATTTTTTTATCAATTTGAAATTGCCTTTCAAATGTCTATTCTTGGTGTTGAGTTTTATCAAATAAATTTCCCCCAAAAATGTGACTTATACTCCAGTGCGACTTATATGGTTTTTTTTTTCCTTCTTTATTATGCATTTTCGGCAGGTGCGACTTTTACTCCGGAGCGACTTATACTCCAAAAAATACGGTACTTGAAGACAGTGATTTGTAGTGCAACCTATTTTTGTATTGTTTTCCCCACATCTTTCGTTATCTAGAAATTGCTTTTTTTTAACCCATAAAAGGAATGTGACGTGGGTTACAAGCTTTGTCACAGAACCGATTTACCTTGTCAGCCAAGGTACCACTTTACAGTATTTGAAACATGTTTACTACAAAACACTGTTCGGCTCGAGATTGCTAAAATCACTTACAGGTTGTCCATTCGCTCCAGGTGATCCAGAGAATCCTCGTTCTCCTTTTATACCAGGATTACCAGGATTTCCTGAAAGGTTTGCACATGGGGGAGAGTTTTTTTTAACGTATTGACTGTTTAGAGTTTGTATTTGTCTTCAGATTTCAACTTTTAATAACAGTCATGTGTCTCAAAGTGCAGGGACGTCATGTTGTCACCTGGGAATCCTGGCTGTCCTGCAGGTCCTGGAGGTCCAGGGATGCCAGTCGTGCCACTAAAGCAGTTGACACAGGTGTCACCTTTATCACCTGAAATGATGAGCAGTCATTTTTGTATGTGTTGGTTTTTCTCTACATCCATGACTGGACATTTGTTGCAGCACCTTACCTTTCTGGCCTGATTCTCCTGCGAAACCCCTCTCTCCAACCGGGCCAGGACGCCCAGGCTCACCAGGAGCACAGTTTGATCCGCCACTGGAAAAGCCCGGAGGTCCAGGCGGTCCTGTTGATCCTGGCAGCCCGGGGCTTCCCGTACGGCCTGGAGGTCCTGGAACTGAGATGCCTGGATTGCCAGTATCTCCCTTTTGGCCTCTCTCTCCTGGGAATCCTGGAGAGCCTTGTCCACCACCACCACCACCACCAGGATTTCCTGGTGGCCCCTGAGGTCCTGTCAAACCTGGTCAAGGATACAAATGGGAATTTGTTTTTTTAAACTGATGTTTATATTGTGTTGTGTTCCCCTGACCTTGCGGTCCTCTGTCTCCTTTGGATCCAGGTGATCCAGGGAATCCTGGCTCCCCTTTTGGACCAACCTGTCCTGATGTCTGTCCACCAATCACCTGGTGGGACAAGAAGTAGTAAGACATGTTCAAGTGACGGACATCAACTAATATATGGTGGGTGCATCTTGAAGTTGTTGAAATTATCAATGCTCTTTATGCATGTTTGTGATACACACCAATCCTGGTGGACCTGGGTTTCCACGATCTCCTTTTTGACCCTGTAAAGAAAAACAATATTCCATATAAACATCCCTTTAAGATCCCTTTCAATCATTTACAAAGAAAAGATTGGTCTTACTCTATCCCCATCCCTGCCTGGAGTACCTGGCAGGCTAGGCTCTCCTTTGAGTCCCTAACAGAGCAGGAAATAAAATCATGAATATCAAATCATTTTTTATTGGAGTAGACATTTTGACAGGACTTACATTGAAGCCTGGTGGGCCGGGGTCACCATCTTTGCCTGGTTTGCCCTTTAAAAAGAAGAACATAATACAAAATGTCTAGGATTTTGTTTTTATCGTAAAAAAAAAGTGTAATTTATGGCATGAAAAAACTCACACGTTTGCCTGCCTCTCCGGGTTCTCCCTTTTCTCCTTTCTGGCCACCTGGGGCGCCCTGTCACCACACACACACACACACACACACACACACACACACGCACACACACACACACACACACGCACACACACACACACGCACACACACACACACAAAGCAATGTTCATCAATATTACAAGTGACCCAGCAGGCATAGTGGAAAAAAAAGATAAATGGTGACAATCACTTACAGGAGGTCCTGGGTAGCCTCGATCTCCTTGGGAGCCAGGATTTCCAGGGTCACCCTTGAGTGAAAGAGAGGGTAATTAGAACCAACGAATGAGGATCAATGGTTTGCTGCTCTCTAGTGGCTGAAGGCAAGATTGCATCCTGACATTTTTTAAGCTTGGGATGATGCCCTCTGGTGTAAAGAACTTGAAGTGCCAAGGTTCAGTTTATGACGTTGTCTTGATTTGCTACATGATAATTTACGTTTTATGAGCATTCAAAACTTTATAGGATCCTGATACTTACCGTATTTTTCGGACTATAAGTCGCAGTTTTTTTCATAGTTTGGCCGGGGGTGCGACATATACTCCGGAGCGACTTATGTGTGAAATTATTAACACATTACCGTAAAATATCAAATAATATTATTTATCTCATTGGCGGAACAGACGAATAAAATGTCAGCAATCGTCACACACGTCGACCAATAAGAATTCGGCGGGGGAGGGTCATGGCAGAAGTGTGTCATGGAATGCTAACTGCTATATGCTACATGCAACTGCAGTAGCTATTAAAATGGTTCATTTCATCGTTGGTGGTAACTTATAAAAACTGAGAAGGGCTGAACAAAAATGGCACCGAAAAGGAGATCATGTACTGCAGCTTACAAGCTGGACGTAGTGAAATATGCAGCAGAAAACGACAAGAGGAAGCGGCGCATACCTTTGGAGTTAGCAGAGTTGTTTAGAAGCGTCATCGAGGAAGAAGATTTCATCGAATTTAGCGATTAGAAGTGACAGATTGTTTGGTAAACGTATAGCATGTTCTATATGTTATAGTTATTTGAATGACTCTTACCATAATATGTTACGTTAACATACCAGGCACCTTCTCAGTTGGTTATTTATGCCTCATATAACATACACTTATTCAGCCTGTTGTTCACTATTCTTTATTTATTTTAAATTGCCTTTCAAATATCTATTCTTGGTGTTGAATTTTATCAAATAAATTTCCCCCCAAAATGCGACTTATACTCCAGTGCAACATATATATGTTTTTTTCCTTCTTTATTATGCATTTTCGGCCGGTGCGATGTATACTCCGGTGCGATTTATAATCCGAAAAATACGGTAGTATCTATTATGAGAGTACTGTAAGAGCTTTTTATTTCACCTTGTCTCCTCTCTGGATCTCTGTCTCAGTCGGCCTCTTCTGTTCCCCGACTTGTCCGGGAGGGCCAGCAGGTCCCGGTAAACCAGGATCACCCTAGATTCGCAATCATATGTGCATACAATATGAATAAAAGGCGTGAGGAAAAGTGCATAGTGGACAGTACCTTCTCTCCTTTGGGTCCCTGGAAGTTCAGTCCCATGTTTCCCTGTTTCAACAAGCGGAGACGCATCAGTACTCAAAATATAAAACTTTGTAGAATAATAGTGTGGGCTCACCTTAGGTCCCGGAGGACCAGGAGGACCGGGTCGACCCTGCAACACAACAACACAATTGTCCTCACCTAAACCCGTCATGAAGCTCATCATGAAATGACGTTTACCTCAGTGCCTCTCGGTCCTGGAGGGCCCAGCGGACCTTGGTACCCAGAAGGTCCTGGAGAACCCTGGAAATACAACAGAATTGTACTCAGGTCTAACACTCCTCAATAAATCAATGGAGCACAATGAAGACATACGGGAACTCCTGGCAGTCCGGGGAGCCCCACAGCTCCTTTCTCCCCAAAACGATTAGTGGAGATCACGTCGCCTGGATCGCCCTTTTAAAGGAACATTTTCAATGTGAGACTAGAATGTCAACTAGTAATCAAAAACCAGAATGCACACACACCTTGGGTCCAGGAAGACCAGGTGGACCCTACGGAAGGAGAATATTGGATGTTAGGATTAAGCAAGTCAGAGACTTCTACTGCAGACTGACCGTCCTTCCTTGAATTCCTGGCATTCCTGATGTTCCCGGGTAGCCTATTTCTCCCTAACAGAGGAAGTCAAATGTTCTAAATAATTTATGAATCCTCATACTTTTTTTGTTTTTCTATACATACTTTTGTCCCATTGCAACCTGGTGTTCCTCTTGGACCTGGAGGTCCGTCCTGCCCCGGGAGACCCTATGAAACAGAGGAATTAAATATAAATGACAACCAAAGCACAAAGAAGTGTCACGGTTGCTATGTTTAAAATTTACAGGAAGTCCTGGTGTTCCTGGGAATCCAGGTAATCCAGAAGGTCCCTAAGAAGATAAATAACAAGAATCAAACAGGGGAAATGCACTTTTAAATTAAAAAAAAAAATGTTTATTGTGCCCATCATTCACAATTCCTATGTAAGACAAGAACACATATGTATTTTTTTGTACATTTTAATTTGTAATATAAAGCAAGTACGAGGTGGTTAATGGTTAAGCTAATGGACGTAATCTATTGCGTCGATTAAGCCTTCTAAAAAAACATCCGAAAAAGCGGCAAGAATACTGCATTTACATCTCATGACCTGAATGTTGACCAAGTATCAGAGATATTGTTTTTATAAACGCTAACAATGAAGAAGTACTTAGATCAGCGCAGTGATCAAAGACTAACACAACGAACACAACTATATGCAGCTATTGGCATACTGAGCCGGAGATGGTATTGTTAATTCTAGATTATAAATCATGCATCTCCTTGGACAGTAAAAGGTTGTGGCCATTAGCTGAGAAGTTGGTCAACTTTTACGTTTAACTTTGGAGAGAAAGACACGAAAAGACGCCTGTTTTCACCCACTTTTTGTTTGTTATTGTGTACTTGACTTGGAAATTATGATTAATTCTTCATCACAGCAGGAAGATCTGAACCGAGGATGTTGTTGTGGCTTGTACAGCCCTTTGAGACACTGGTGATTTAGGGCTATATAAATAAACTTTGATTGATTGATGATTGATTGATAAACATCCCATCAGAGAGCAAATATTGTACAGTAAGTGATTGTTTTATTATGTTCGTAGTTTGCATTTCTTGTTTAGTGCTAAGCAATAATGCTACTTGCTGGGTCTGTTTATCACTCAACTTCTAAAACTTGTAGCTCATTCACCTTTTTTGCAGGTTAAAAAATATTAAAGTCCTGGATCATCATTTGTCCCAAAGTAGTTGTTGGTCTTCCTTGGTTAGCATTAGCAAACGTTGTGAGGTGTCTGTGAAATTAAAGCGCCGCCATATGCTTAAAATGACCATAATACATAAATAACACTTGTTATTATGAATGTTACGGCGTGGCGCAGTTGGGAGAGTGGCCATGCCAGCAACTTAAGGGTTCCTGGTTCAATCCCCACTTTCTACCAACCTCATCACGTCCGTGGTGTCCTTGAGCGAGACAGATAACCCTTGCTCCTGATGGGTTGTGGTTAAGGCCTTGCATGGCAGCTCCTGCCATCAGTGTGTGAATGGGTGAATATGGAAATAGTGTCAAAGCGCTTTGAGTACCTTGAAGGTAGAAGAGCGTTATATAAGTACAACCCATTTACATTATACATACACTATAAACGCTGATGGATGATTTTGGATGTTTTTTAGAGCGCTTTAGAGATGGGTTGCATATTCACATGATGGTCAAGCAGCTTAAGCGCAGCATTAAAAAAAAGTGAGAGTGAGTGTAAAGTCGGGGCTGACTATGCCCTATTGCTGTTTTGTTCTTGGGTGTTCCAGTCGTTCAAATAGAGAGCTAGGAAAGAGCTTTCATAGAGTCGCGAAAGAAGTGGTTCATAAAGGAACTAAAGTTACAGAAAAAACAAAAGTACATCAAAGGAAATGTCTCTTAAAAATGTTACTTTCATCATCCTGTGCAATACAATCATACCATGCTTGTGTCTGCAGCGATAACTTTGGAAAATGTTTGTTTGAACATTTGACTTGTTTGAGAAACTTTCTGTGACGCAATCCAGTTTATTCTTTACTATATTAGTAGTGTTTGAGAGCAGAACTAATCGTAAAGGATAAAGGATCACTTTGTGTTCATTGTCGAAGAACTGCTTGTGCAAATAAACTAAGGTCATGTTAATTTCTAGTAATAAATATTTTAATAATTGGTCCAATCCACCATATTTCCTTTATTCATTTTTAGAACAGAAACTAAAAGCTTAATTGTTGTTGTGCAGGAAAGCCAAGTGCTTTATTCGACACATATGACCACATTTACCGGCTTTAATTGGTACTATTTGTTCGCAATCAAGAAAATATCCTTAATACTATCAATAAACTAAATCAGTGGTTCTTAACCTTGTTGGAGGTACCGAACCCTTCTTTAGTGAAAAATTATTTTTTTTTTTTTTTGTCATATTCAAGGAAAAGTTATGTGTTTTTACTGGTGAACAAAATGAATTATGCATGAACATCACCTTGTTCAAAGAACAAAACCAACACAGTGCATGAACTCCCAACAAATTACACACCTTAAACCAGGGGCGCTCACACTTTTTCTGCAGGCGAGCTACTTTTCAATTGACCAAGTCGAGGAGATCTACCTCATTCCTATTTATAATTTATATTTATTTATTTATGAAAGAGACATTTTTGTTAACAAGTTAATGTTTTTTTATAATAATACAAGCATGTTTAACACACATAGATTATTTTCTTTCATGAAGACAAGAGTATAAGTTGGTGTATTTGATTCTGATGACTTGCATTGATTGGAATTAGACAGTGGTGCTGAAAACGTTCGCATTTTCAAATGGAGAAAAAAAAAGTCCTCCTTTCTGTCCAATACCACATGAAAGTGGTTGGATTTGGCATCTCATTTGTCCAACTTGCATACTCGTTTTTAAACACTTTGTTATGAGAGTAGCATATGTGTGTGGCCCTTTAATGTCTGGCAGCAGGTGAGTGACGTCAGTGAGTGTGCGGGTGGGCAAGCAAGTGAGAAAGCGGTCGCTGAGGGCGGGGGAGAAATACATTGGCATCAAACTCCGTAGCTTGCTAGCTTGTGCACGCTAGCTTTCTGAGACTCTTATTTTGTTAGCACAGGCAGGATGAAACAGGTATTTTATGGTGAAGACAGGAACTGTGCAGTCAGTCTTTAGAGTTTTGACAGTAGGTACGGAGTCTCTAGAAATAAAATAAGTTTCTCTGCGTCCGCCCTGTTAGTGATTTTTTTCTTAAATATGAGCTTGCAGCAGCCAGCGTCATCTCACAAGATCCTCGGGTGCCGAGAATGTCAAACAACTGACGAAAGTGAAGTCTTGGTATGATTGATGATTGCTCATTTTTATGTATATTTTCTAATGCCTGGCTTGAGATCGACTGACACACCCTCCGCGATCGACCAGTCGATCGCGATCGACGTAAGGGGCACCCCTGCCTTAAACACATTACCATGAATTGATTAACGTGGACCCCGAAGTTGAAAAACTTATTCGGGTGTTAGCATTGAATTAATACCATTTAACCATTTAGTGGTCAATTGTACGGAATATGTACTGTACTGTGTAAACTGTACTGTTTCATATTATGTATTCTCTTCCTTTGCAATCTGCCAGTAAAAGTTTCAAATCGATCAATCAAACAACCTGCAAATCCGATGGAAACTTAGAGGGAACATTGTTTGGGGGTATCCATAATACGCCGATAGGGAGAACTTTTTATTTACACGATAAGTCGGATGTGTCTTTACCTCCGTGGCGGAGGCTACGCCGAACCCCTGAGGCCGACTCACCGAACCCCTAGGGTCCGATCGAACCCAGGTTAAGAACCATTGAACTAAATGAATAAATCTCTGGTAGGCTCAACAGAATATACTGAATCTTGATATCACTAGCTCACATTGCTGAACAACAGGGACATCTGCAGCTAAATAATGAGACAAAATATGAACTTCACACCATAAAAAACAACAGCAGACAAGAATTGTAGATGAGACTAATATTTGTGGCAGGAAATCAACTGCAAACAAACTTATCCTTTTTCTCATTAGCGCTACAATCACAGCAGAGTGGCACGCGTTATGTCCATTAAGTATGTTACTTCGCGATGCAAGACATAAATCTAACTTCGTCTTTCACCAATTAATATTTAATTTGTGGACCTTCAGATGTAAGGACAGGATGTGCCTCCAATCTTTTATTCTGTCAAATGAAGTGAGGTCGTAGTGAGCAGTAACATCTTGGTGAAATGGTTTAAATCAGTGGTCCCCAACCACCGGGCCATGGCCCGATTGGTACCTGGCCGCAGAATAATTTTTTCTAAAAAAAAAAATAAATAAATAAAAATATATATATATATTTTTTTTTTAATTAAATCAACATAAAAAACACAATATACACTTACAAATAGTGCACCAACCACAAAAAACTCCCTTTTTCATGACAAAAACGTCCCTTTTTCATGACAAAGAAGAAAAAAAAAAAAAAGAAAAAAAAGGACACCCCCCCGGGCCGCGGGACAAATTATTAAGCATTGACCGGTCCACGGATACAAAAAGGTTGGGGACCACTGGTTTAAATCATTCAAAAATTAATTTTTCTTAAGAGTGTCCAAATCCACTTCATCCCGTTATAAATATTTTTTTCATGATCGCTTTTATATTTGCCTCTAAACCTTTCAAATTACGCCCAAATCTGCACTGATTCAGGTAAATAAACAGTAGCCTAATGGGGCTCTAGACCAGGGATGTCAAACATGCGGCCCGCGTTCAATCCGGCCCACGAGAGAAGTTTGCTAAGTGTAAAACTGAGCTGTATTTTTAAATTAAAGAAACTGTTGTTCTAAATGTGTCCACTGGATGTCGCAAAAGCAATTCTGTTAGGCAAGCAAATAGTTACATGGCAGCCCCAGAGTTTGACCTATAAGTAAAAATTCCTCACATGAATCAACAGACCGTACAAAATATTGAATGTACCTTTAGGGTGTAGGCTCAACCAGTGAGTATCTACCAAATTTGGTAGATAACTCTGGGGACTGACAAGCACGTGTGTGCAAGATTTTAGCAAGACTTGTTGAAAAAAATGGCCGCTTTTAAGCAAATCATTAATGCGAAACCTGGCAACTAATTGTAAGTACAAGATTGTTCAATGATTATCCAACTTTGAGGATATTTGTATTACATACATGTATAATAGCATGTTTTCCAAAGCACCACAACCTATACGGTAAAGTGGGGCTTTAAAACAAACCGAAGGAAAACAAACACTTAAATTGCTGCGTGAGATACTGCACATTGATATAGTTCTGTGAAAATTATTGTTTTCTGTGCAAATTTAAAGAAAATGAATAATGGAAATGACAAATGAGGTAGTTAAGACATATAATATTTTTTATATAAGCCTTATTTAGTTTTTTTGTTCAATCCTAGATGGGCTGTGACTTAAAGTTTTTTCTTTAAATTTTTCCTTCAGAATGCAACTAACTTGAAGTGTTTTGTCCAGACGATTATTTACTTGTCCTATTTTGGGCCAAAGTAAAACAATCTGAACTTGTCCTAGTTGTATTTTGAAGTTATCATGGCATGATTTTACTAATCCGGCCCACGTTGGAATAGATTTTCCTCCATGCGGCCTTTGAGTTAAAATTACTTTGACACCCCTGCCAGAAAATCGAATGAAAACTGGAAGTGCCCAGATGTGCCTCTAGGTCATTGATTGATTGATTGATTGAAACTTTTATTAGTAGATTGCACAGTACAGTAAGTATTCCGTACAATTTACCACTAAATGGTATCACCCGAATAAGTTTTTCAACTTGTTTAAGTCGGGGTCCACGTTAATCAATCCATGGTCTCGTGATTGCAACCCAGCTGTAGGCGGAATAAATCCATTAGAGAAAACTTATGTATGCTTGTCTCACATAAGGATAGTGATGGACAAAATAAAATAAAAAAAGTTCCCCTTCAATGATGTGAAAGATGAGAGACTTCAGTAATGTTGAAACGGTGACATCTGCTGGCCAGATGATGGCATTACAACAAAGTGCCACCCGTTTTCTAGAATGAATTGAGACCAATACAAAACACTTAAAACACTCACTCTTATTCCTTTTGGGCCATGTAGTCCCATAGGACCATCACTCCCCTGAAAGAAAAAACATATTTGAAGTAAAACCACAAACAAATAAATAATAATATACAATCGGTTGAAAATGGATGGATGGATGGATTGGGGCCTTGGTTTTGTTTTTTGGCCACTGACCTTCTCTCCTCGGGGTCCGATAGGCCCTTCAGGTCCCGGGAACCCGGGAACTCCTGGTTGTCCGGTGAGTCCTGGGAAACCCCGGTCACCCTGATACATCGGAACGTAGCGTTAGTTTACAATTGAACGCATTATAGTGCTGGTTTATTTTAAAATAATGCAACACCTTTTCTCCTTTGACTCCGCTGCAGTCACATTTGGATCCTACACATCCTTGGCATGCCTGTAGGAGAAAAGACAAGTCTTTTCTTCAAACATAACCAAATTGAGCAACCAACAGAATCTGCTAAGAGCTTTAAAAAAAAAAAAACCTGAAAAATATGACGTTCCAATCTTTGCCACAGGAGGGCGGTCATGCAACCTAATAGACTAAATGGATAAAGTACTCCTTGTCTAAAGGAGGGCAGGGCGCTCACTCATTTTCTGGTACCAGCTATTCTTCCCACATAAAAGTCAGAGGACTCTGCAGTTTGTTTGTTGATGGTACAGCAGCTGCAAGGTCAATGTGAACAAATCAACAGCCTTGCGTATGGTATTTGGAGAAAGCGAATTCAAATCAGACTCCAATCGTTCCTGTGCACAAGCAAGACCACTAAGAGGGTGGGACGGTGGATCAGTGGGCTAGAAAGCTGAGAAAAGGGGAGTGCCAAGCTGCTGATGAAGCTTTCCCATGCTTGTTGACACAGCGGGCATGGACTGCACGCATGCCAGGCACTCGGGTTTTTGTGAGAACCACTCAGTGGCATGAGGGAGGACCGACAGACAAGTCAGCATTCTTCAGCAAAACAATGTTCAAAGATAAAACTGTGTGCCTGACTGTGTTGACATGACTTCAGGGGCGTTAAACCAGGCGTACAATGACAATACCAATACGTTTTGCTTTCACAGTTTCATAGTAATTGTAGTTCATATTTTGCCTCAGTGAATCGCAGCTCTCCCAAAGTCGGGCAGCACTCGGGCAACCCCAAACCATGATGCTACCACACCATCAACTACCTTACGACGCACTTGTGTTTCCAGTAATGCAGACAACAAGAGCTGTTAGCACTAGCGGAACGAATCATAGAGCTGGACCAGGGGCGGGGCACATTGTGCTATCGGGTGGATATCCCTGGCTTTGTAGCTTGGTAGTTCGTCCCGCTCTCGTCTCATGCCGGCGACCTGGTTTTGCGTTTCACTCAAAGCAGTAAGAAAAACCTAACACAGTCAAGAGAGAGCGTACACAACCGCTACTCTTCCGTTTTTCAGGGCGGTATAGCTCAGTTGGTAGAGTGGCCGTGCCAGCAACTTGAGGGTTCCAGGTTCGATCCCCGCTTCTGCCATCCGAGTCAATGCCGTTGTGTCCTTAGGCAAGCCACTTTACCCACATGCTCCCAGTGCCACTCACATTGGTTAAAATGTAACTTAGATATTGGGTTTCACTAGGTAAAAGTGCTTTGAGTCACTAGAAAAAAGTGCTATATAAATATACTTAACTTTTTTCCCTTTTCTTTTCGCTTTGACGCTTCGCTTAGATGTTCATATGAGCTGTCACTCACGTTAACTTCGTAGTAAAAATTCTTAACTAGCTTGTACTGTGTTGACAAGTGATGGAAGACAATAGCAGACGGTTGATTTGACCCAAAATAAACTCGCAGAAGATATCGTCAATCCACTTGTAAATTTGCACGTGAAAAGTGAAATTTGAGGGTGAAAATAAAGTCATACAGCAAAAAATGTTATATCTTTTTTTTTTTTTACACCAACTTAAGTCAGTCTTGTCAAGTTTTCAGCAACCATACATACTGACTGGGGCAACCTCGCTCTTATATCGGTAGTTTTTAGAATACAATTGTTTGCATGATCCCTCAGGTGGTAAAGGATATCACCACATGGGCTCAGTAACACTTCAGAAAACCACTGTCAGCAAGTTAATGTCACACAGGGTTTTTGCAGCTTACTGAGAGTTTTTTTCCCTGGGATGCAAACAGACTATTCCAAGGCGTGCAGGTAAGAACATATTTATTAACCTTCTCAAAACTCAAAGCACGACAAAAAAACAAAAAACAATGCGAAGCCACCACGCGCTGATCGCACTTGGAGCTACACTAACACTTAGCATTAACTATGACAAGGAAAACTTACCAACTGTGGCATGAACGAACAAAAACTTACTTATACAAGGTAGCTTATTGACTGGCAAAGGCCGGCTTAAATAGTGTCTATTGATTAGAGCCAGGTGAGCGTACCGAACACCAGGGGCAGGTGAAAATCATACGCAACCTTGGCAACCAAAACAAGCAAGAGTGCCCAAAAAACAGGAACTAATGGAGTCAAACTAACAGAGCATAACGAAAACAAGATCCTGACCACGGATCATGACAGTTAAAACTCTACTATGCAAAGCGAAAGCCATTTATCAACAACACCCAGAAACGCCGCCGGCTTCGCTGGGCCCAAGCTTATCTAAGATGGACGGATGCAAAGTGGAAAATAATGTTTTGTCTTTTCGTGCAACATTTTTTTTTACTTATTTGTACTTTTTCCATGCTATCCCACCGTATGTATAATAAGTGTGCCCATGTTACATTCTAATGAACAAGTGTCTATACACTCTCAAAACAGGGCTGTGTCTCAATTACTTATACATAGGGCCTGATCTACTAAGATCCAAAGACACTAAAATATGTGTGCAAACTATAGATTTGCACATGCTATTTGTGGCCGTGTGCTATGAAGTTTGCACGTGTTTTATTTCATGCAAACCTTCAGTAGATCAGGACCTTAGTATTCTAAGCCCATTAATGTTCAAAATGGCCAGAATGGCGAGTGCACATTTATGTACACTTAATACCCTCAACAGTGGCCATCTTGGCTACATAATGGAAAGGAAGGGACTCGAATGGTTAAATATATCAAAGACAATGAAACAGGTTAATATTGTTATTGTTGTTACAGTGTTTACATCGTTTACTTGCTGCTCATGTATGGCGCTGCATAGAGTAGAATTCCATTTTCCATTCTCCGATTGGCACACATTTTTGGATGAAAAGATCCAGGAAGCTGTAATGTGTTGGGAGTAAACACAAAACCTTGACCGCAGGGTTGGGGTGTGTGCTTTGACAAGCCCTGGATCTCCAGATTAGTTTTTGGTCTGCTTCAGCTCAATGCTGTCTGCACGCACAAGAACTCACTCATTTATTTGTGAATGTGAATTATATTTATATAGCGCTTTTCTCTAGTGACTCAAAGCGCTTTACATAGTGAAAGCCAATATCTAAGTTACATTTAAACCAGTGTGGGTGGCACTGGGAGCAGGTGGGTAAAGTGTCTTGCCCAAGGACACATTTATTTGTTATCGTGCAGCCTGTCTTTCTTTTTTTATTAATTTTTTTTTTTTTTTTTTTTTTAGAATTTTGCATTTTGAGTGCATTAATGCTCACACTCAAAATTCTAAGTTTAAGTTAAGTTAAGTTCAGTACCAATGATTGTCACACACACACTAGGTGTGGCGAAATTATTCTCTGCATTTGACCCATCGATCTTGATCTCCTCTGGGAGGTGAGGGGAGCAGTGGGCAGCGGCGGTGGCTACGCCCGGGAATTCTTTTTGGTGATTTGACCCCCAATTCCAACCCTTGACACTGAGTGCCAAGCAGGGAGGTAATGGGTCCAATTTTTATAGTCTTTGGTGTGAACTCACACCCTTCCGAGTATGGATTGACACAGAGCCTTTGAAGGGAGCTTTTTTTTCTCACATCATGTTTTATTTTAAAGTTTTACTGTCAGCGGTCTTTACTTCCTGTTTAATGACCCCCACCTTCTCGTGTGCACACTTTTGAGCCTTGTTATGCGGTCGGAGAATGTCTGATAACAGTATGAAATGTAAGGAGCCCCTAAAGGGACATGGAGGGAAAACATTTTTTTTTTCCTATTTCAGTGAACCGGAAGTAAAACCGACACAGCGATGGAAGAGCTTACCCATTATCCATGGGAGAAATGTATTGATTTCTATTTTAGTATTAGCCTAATATATAAAGACACCACATTGTATTAAGGTCCCACAACAGAGCACAGAGTCTGTGTCTCTTTTACTTCCGGTTCACTGACATAGGAAAAAAACCTTACGCGAGATATCGCAAAAAGTATTGCAAGATCTCGCAAAACATCCATGTCCCTTTAGGGTCTATGTAGAAAGGAACACGATATTTAAAAAAAAAATCATAATGATCAGTCTTATGTAATGTTTAATTGTGATTTTCAGTTTTGTCTGTGGAGGTTGGCTGTGTTAAATAACCCACGTAAGAGTCAAAGGGCCGTGTAATCCACTTAGAAAGGTCACTGAGCCCCAGATATTCACTCCCTCTCTCTGGATCTTTCTTTCTTGTCTCTTTTGGCATTCCGCTTTTTTCGTCACGTCAAGGCAATCCCAGTCATCAGGCCTGAGGGGGGAGCCGGAGCCCCCGCCTGCCTTGACTGACAAGCTGAGACCAGCCTGCTGGTCCGTGCACAGGCAGTCATTACTGAGAGTCCTGGTTTGTCAAACAAAAACGGTGGATTATTTTGTGTCTTTGTATTTTACCCGTATTATAAAATGTTTGCAGTCACATCTAGGGTTTATACCAAAAAGTTCTATTTTGCTCATTTGTAGTGGTCTTTCTTGAACTATTTGGAAAAAAAACGATACAAAAATATCTAAAAATGTGTTGAAAAATAAACAAGTTATTCAATTACAAATAAATGTTTCTACACACATAGAAGTAATCATCAACTTAAAGTGCCCTCTTTGGGGATTGTAATAGAGATCCATCTGGATTCATGAACTTAATTCTAAACATTTCTTCACAAAAAGCAATCTGTAACATCAATATTTATGTAACAGGTGGAGACTTGTCCAGGGTGTACCCCGCCTTACGCCCGATTGTAGCTGAGATAGGCGCCGGCGCCCCCCGCTACACCAACAAGGGAATAGGCGGTAGAAAATGGATGGATGGATGGATGTCCACAAAAAAATCTAGCTGTCAACACTGAATTGTTGTATTTTTTTTTCACAGTTAATGAAGTTACATTCATATTTTGTTGAAGTATTATTCAATAAATATATTTATAAAGGATTTTTGAATTGTTGCTATTTTTAGATTATTTTTAAAAAATCTCACGTACCCCTTGGCATACCTTCAAGTACCCCCAGGGGTACGGGTACCCCCATTTGAGAACCACTGCCCTAAATCACCCCCTGGGAGGTGAGGGGAGCAGTGAGCAGGAGCAGTGAGCAGCAGCGGTGGCCGCGCCCGGGAATCATTTTTGGTGATTTAACCCCCAATTCCAACCCTTGATGCTGAGTGTTAAGCAGGGAGGTATTGGGTCCCATTTTTATATTCTTTGGTATGACTCGGCTGGGGTTACATGTCTATCACGCAAAAACGCAGATTCCAACCATTGAAATACTTTGTGTAGTCATTTGAAAACATCACTGCTCATCATAATAGCAGCTACAGTTTCCATCTTAAAAATCTAAAAAATGATTATTTGGGAATGTCCGACGGCCCAGATTGATAAACTTATTTGGCCCAGGTCTGCACTACACACTCAGAGCGCTCACAGAGAAGTGAGAATCCATTCACTACCTTGGTGGTGGTAAGCTACATTTGTAACCACAGCTGCATTGGGGTAGACTAACGGAAGCCTGATTGCCAATATGCATCTAAGTCCACTCCAACCCGCACAACATATTCATACAAATTCACACACCAATGTGTGCGGCACTGGGAGCAAAGGTGAAGTGTCTTGGCGAGACTTGGATGGAAAATGTGTGTGAGCACTGTTGTTGACTAATTAGGACCAGTATTGGCAGTAAAGTTAAAAAAGAACACCAGACTGTCAGGATGTTACATCACTTACAAGACGTTACTTGTTCAATCATCTTCGAGCACTGTGGTGAGTCTGCATTTTTTTGGTGTGGCTTTTGACTTTTGGGTTATTCTGTTCTTTTGTCTTTCATTATATTACATCAATTAAAACTTGTAGGGACTTGGCAATGTTGTTGGCGTGCTTACGCAATCATCCTGTGCCCTCGCCCACTTCTTCCCGTCATATTGAACAGACAAAGACACTTTAAAAGGCATGGTGACCCAACGCAGAAGCTCAATTGTGCTTGTGTGTTGGAATGCGTGACTGGTGGGTTACATTGTGGTTGTCTGCTTAGTTCAAAATAATCACAGGTGAAGATGAGTCAAAGGTAGGCGAGCAGGTGGGCGGAAGTGATGGGATTAGACTGGCGAGACTACTGCAGAATGTCCCATCGTTCATCATAGACAGACACACACACACACACACACACACACACACACACACACACACACACACACACACACACACACACATACACACACACACACACACACGCACACTTGTATTTGTTACCTTCTAGAAGCCTCCAAAAAATGCCCTACATCTTCAGGGCCACCCTGTCTAGATAAATAAAGATTTGTAATTTACAACATTAGTAATATATACATACTTTGCCAATACAAACAAGCTTTGTTGTGAAAAATGAGTTGGAATTGCACAAGAAAAACTTAGAATTTTGGCAGTATTATAATAAAAGTTGTAATTTTACTCAACGCAAGTTAAAATTTTACAAGAAAAACTGAACATTTGTGCAATATTATGATAAAAGTTGGAATTGTACTCAATAACAGTTGCAATTTTACAAGAAAAGCTTAAAAATTTGGCAATTTTATGAAAATAGTCCTAATTTTACTCAACAAAAGTCACAATTTTATAAGAAAACTTTAAAATGTTGGCAATATCAGAATAATAATCAGAATTGGCAAAAGTCAACATTTTACCAAACAAATGTTGCTGTTATACAAGAACAATTAAAAAAATTGCGATATTGCGATCAAAGTCAGAATTTTTTTATGACAAATGTCACCATTTTGCAATAAAAAGTAATAATTTGACATAAAAGGTAAACATTTTTCAATAAAATATTGCAATATTACAGAAACAGGAAGAATGTGAGAAACTGTTCCCATTTTAATAAGAAAAAAGTTGACACCTTGTGAGAAAAAGCCTGCTTTTAGTTAATCTTGTTGTTGAATTTTGTGTTTGTAACTGGTTTTTAATCTTCCTTATTTACTTCATGTTATTACAGTATGTCTCTATATACATATTGATTTTATTTGTTTTATTAATTTTGGCTAAAGAGGGCGCATTTAAATTTTTTACACACACTAGTTATTTCATATGTTGACCAGAGGGGGAGAACTTTTAAACCCGACACTGTCAATTTAAAACAATCCCTCCTTTTTGGGACCACCCTCATATTGATAGATTTCACCACCGGGGGTAAAAATGAGATCTTTATTTTTTTGTTTTTTGTAATGTTCTTAAGGTGACGACAAACGAGTCACAGACCACAGATGGCTCCTGTGCTGCACTTCGGGCAACCCAGATGTAAAAGCTAACGGTTAATGGCCACTATAGTCTTTGTACCATAGTGTTATAGTTCATCCTACCGTCACAAATGGAATGCGGGTTGTCTTACGTCAGCACCGGAAGTCGTAAAATCCGCTGTTTTTTTTCCAGGGATGAATCGGAAAAGTCCTTCTTTAGCTGCTTTCTTGTTTTATCATCTATTGCTGGCTTTGCACCTGTCAATGTTTACTTTTGTATGCACATTAAATCAACTAAAAATCCTGACTTTGGAGCAATGTTCACGGACTCTAGTATTTGCAATGGTTTTCCGTATTGTTACCCTGATTTTGGTCCTAACTTGTTCACCGGTCCTCATATAGATGGTACTTTTCCTTGTTGATGTCTCAAGAAGGTTAGAAACACACACACACACACATTCTTGTATTTTTTGACTTCTTGAGACCTCCGATATATAAAGATTTGTATTTACAACATTAATAATACAGAAAAAACTATGCCAATTTAAAAAAAAAGGTAATTATTTTGGGGGGGAATTTTGTTTGTAATTGTTTTTTAATCTTAATGATCTACTTCAAGTTATAACAGTATGGATCTATATACATATTTGCTTTTATTTATTTAATACATTTTGGCCAAAAGAGGCGCATTTAAATTTTTGCACACTTGTTATTACATATGTTGGCCAGAAAGGGAGCACTTTGAATTTTTACGCACACTTGTTTTTTCATATGTTGACCAGAGGGGGAGCACGTTTAAAACCGACACACAGTCAATTAGAAAAATCCCTCCTTTTTGGGACCACCGTCATTTTGATAGATTTTACCACCAGGGGTGCAAATAAGACATTCTCTATTAGATGCAATGGTTTTCCGTATTGGGACCATGATTTGTCCTCACTTCTTCACCGGTCCTTATAAGGAAGCTACTTTTCCTTGTTGATGTCTCATGACGGGTGGAAATACAAGAACACACACACACATACACACACACACACACACACACACAAACACACCTACACACACACACTTAATTTTCAACTGCAGACTAAATAAATATGTTCATTGCTTTTTAGGCAAATCAAGCCCCATAAAAACTTGAAAGGGCTGATCACAGATCAGCGTCATGGGGGAAAAAAGACCCTATTTGCCAAGCAACAAGGCAACACATGAAAGACACAAACAATGAATCATCATCATTAGTCTCAATAACAGAAGAAAGAAGAAGGCCCAGAATACAGTTAGGTCATGTGTGCGTGTGCGTGTGCGTGTGCATGAGCGTGAACGTGTGCGTGTGTGTGTGTGCGTGTGTTTGTGCGTGTGTGTGTGTGTGTGTGTGTGTGTGTGAGTGTGTGTGTGTGTGTGTGTGCGTGTGTGCGTGTGTGTGTGTGTGTGTGTGTGTGTGATTGTGTGTTTGCTCGTTCTTGTTTTTCTACCCATCTTGAGACATCAACAAGGAAAAGTACCTTCCATATGAGTACCGGTGAACAAGTTAGGACATAAATCATGGTCCTAATACAGAAAACCATTGCATCTAACAGAGAATGTCTCATTTGCGCCCCTGCTGGTGAAATCTATCAAAATTAGGGTGGTCCCAAAAAGAAGAGATTTTTCAAATTGACTGAGTGTCGGTTTTAAAAGTGCTCCCCTTCCGGTCAACATATGAAATAACAAGTGTGTGTGAGAAATTTAAATGCGCCCCCCTTTGGCCAAAATTAATAAGAAAATATATATATGTATATAGAGACATACTGTAATATATTGAAGTAAATAATGCAGACTAAAAATCGGTTACAAACAAAAAATTCAATAACAACAAAAAATTAACTAAAAGCAGTCTTTTTCTATGTCGACTTTTTTCCTCTAAAATTGGGAACAATTTGTCAGTCTTTCTGTTTCTGTAATACTGCTCTATTTTCTCGTAAAAATCAAAAACTGTTTATTTATAAAGCCGTAAATCACGAGTGCCTCAAAGGGCTGTACAAGCCACAACTACATCCTCGGCTCAGATCACACATCAGGGCAAGGAAAAACTCAACCCAATGGGACAATGAAAAACCTTGGAGGGGGCCGCAGATATTACTTTTTTATGTAAAAATATTACTTTTTAATGCAAAATGGTGACATTTGTCATATAGAATTCTGAATTTGATCACAATGTTGCCAATTTCTTTTGTTTTTCTTGTAAAGCAGTGACATTTATTGAGTAAAACTATGAATTTTGTCATAATTTTGCCAAATAAAATTCCAATTATTACTATAATGTTGCCACATTATAAAGTTTTCTAATTTAATTGTGACTTTTGTCGAGTAAAATTACGACTCTTTTCATAAAATTGCCAACATTTTAAGCTTTTCTTGTAAATGTGCCACCGTTATTGAGTAACATTCCAAGTTTTGTCAAAATATTGCACAAATGGTTCGGTTTTTCTTGTAAAATTTTGACTTGCGTTGAGTGATTTACGACTTTTATTATAATACTAAAAGTAGGCATTTTTCGGAGGTCTCAAGAAGGTAAGAAATACGTGTGTGTGTGTGTGTGTGTTCATGTGTTAAGCATCAGCCTGTGAGTTTATCCCTCTGTGGAGACTGGCGCTCTGAGCCCCTAGCCGTCGCGTTGATCCCTTTCATCGCCGCTGGACTTTGACTACTTCAAGGTGACGACGCTCCGACAGAGGCGACCAAAGCAAATATTTGCATCCCGAGTGTGTTTTGACTAGCGGAGGAAGACCCCCTACCGACGGCCCTCATGCGCCCCACGCCCGCTCCCACCCAAGCTCGCACGTGTACAATCTTGTCGCCGCACTTCTCTAGGAATTTCCTTGGATTTTCTCCTGTTTCCTTTGCTCTTTTTCCTTTGGGATGATGGATGTCGACCCCCTGTGGTCATCCTTTCCCCTTTAGAACTTATTTTAAAAGCACCGTGTATACACAGATGAGCATCGTAAGAGAAGACGTCAAA
The DNA here is from genome assembly GCF_033978795.1 of Nerophis ophidion. NCBI lineage: Eukaryota > Metazoa > Chordata > Actinopteri > Syngnathiformes > Syngnathidae > Nerophis > Nerophis ophidion. Next base: position 41,381,418 of record NC_084620.1, read on the forward strand.
GTTCATTTGACATTCATAGCAAAATCTCATTTTACGGCGCACCATAACCCCAGTTCTTTGCGTTCCCGAGGTTTTAAGGTACAAGAAAGAGAACAAAATACAAAACATTACAACTACTTAGCTTTAATATATGGAAAATAAAGCTATAGCCAAAAGTTTGGACACACCGTCTCATTTCAATACATTTTCTTTGTTACCATGACATGACAGGCATCAAAACTATGAATGAACACATGGGGAGTTATGTACTTAACACAAAAAGGTGAAATAACATGTTTTATATTCTAGTTTCTTCAAAACAGCCACCCTTTGCTCTGATTACTGCTTTGCACACTTTTGGCATTCTCTCGATGAGCTTCAAGCACACATGTAAAGCGAAACCCCTTTCAGGAGACTATCTCATTGAAGCCCATTGAGAGAATGCCAAGAGTGTGCAAAACAGTAATCAGAGCAAAAGGTGGCTATTTTAAAGATACTAGAATATAAAACATGTTTTCAGTTATTTCACCTTTTTTTTGTATGAGTCTCACCTAACGAAAATGCATAATAAAGAAGGAGAAAATATATATATATGAGTCATATTTTTGGGGGAAATTTATTTGATAAAATCCAACACCAAGAACAGACATTTGAAAGGCATTTTAAAATATTTAAAGAATAGTGAACAACAGGCTGAATAAGTGTACGTTATATGACGCATAAATAACCAACTGAGAAGGTGTCTGGTATGTTAACGTAACATATTATGGTATGAGTCATTCCAATAACTATAACATATAGAACATGCTATACGTTTACCAAACAATCTGTCACTCTTAATCGCTAAATTTGATGAAATCTTATGCGTCTAGTCTCTTACGTGAATGAGCTAAATAATATTATTTGATATTTTACGGTAATGTGTTAATTTCGCACATAAGTCGGCCAAACTATGAAAAAAACTGCGACTTATAGTCCGAAAAATACGGTAATTCCACATGTGTCCATTCATAGTTTTGATGCCTTCAGTGAAAATCTGTAATGTAAATAGTCATGAAAATAAAGAAAACCCATTGAATGCCAAGGTGTGTCCAAACTTTTGGCCTGTACTCTGTATAAAAAGTGAAGGATGTGGAACACTTTGCTACAAGTTGGACATTAAAGATGTTGATAAAATATATAATAAGCTAACAAAACATCTTAGCTTTTGTGTTATAGGCGACAGAGCAAACTAATGTAATATCCAACAACATGTGTACTTGTCAATCATTTTTAGTTTTTAAAGTATGCCAAGGAGCACTAAAAAAAAAAAAATATCTGCAGGCTTTAAAATGATTTTGGGTTTCATTTTGGACACCACTGATATTCAGGGTTTCTTCTTCTGAACAATGGCGACACATTGCTTTGGTTCAGTTCAGTTTCAGTTTATTTGGAACATGCATACGATGCAATGTAAAGCATCACATATTTCCAGTTGTTTCATTACAGCACGCCCTTAAAGGAATTGGAAGAAGCTGAGCTTATTTAATCCTACCCCTTTTTCATACCATAGCCATTTTATCCCATGTCCTTGTTCTCTGTAAATAAATAAATGATAAATGGGTTGTACTTGTATAGCGCTTTTCTACCTTCAAGGTACTCAAAGCGCTTTGACACTACTTCCACATTTACCCATTCACACACACATTCACACACTGATGGAGGGAGCTGCCATGCAAGGCGCTAACCAGCACCCATCAGGAGCAAGGGTGAAGTGTCTTGCTCAGGACACAACGGACGTAACGAGGTTGGTACTAGGTGGGGATTGAACCAGGGACCCTCGGGGTGCGCACGGCCACTCTTCCACTGCTCCAAGCCGTCACAACAGAACAGTGAATACATAAATAATCTACCATAGTAAGTAAACAAAAATTAAATACATAATTAATATTTATCTCAAGACGTTCATCATAATTGTTCTTCTGTGCACTTTGTGAACACTTGTTGTTTAAACCGTCTCTTAAACTGAATCATATTGGTGCTTTGTTTGATTTATTTGTTTAATCCATTCCATTATTTAATTCCACATACAGATATACTAAATGTTTTAAGTGTTGTAAGAGCATACAAATGTTTTAAATGAGATTTTCCTCTAAGGTTATATTTTTCCTCTTTAGTTGAGAATAATTGTTGTTCATTTTTGGGTAGCAGGTTATGGTTTTCTTTGTGCTTAATTTTAGTAGGTTGAAAAATGCACCAAATCGTTGAATTATGATATTTGTGATTCAAGATATAAAGGGTTTGTATGTTCAATGTATCCAACATTATGTATTATTTTAATTGAAAACCCTGAAATTCCCTCCTCTTTGGCTTTACATATACAAGTTATTTACTTATCCTGATTTCTGGAATCCATTTCAGGTCTCTGAGCAGATGAGTTAGCATTTTGTTGAATAAGCTGCTGAAGTATTTGTGACGGCTCACTTAAGTCACACTTGGACCAATAACATGTTCTATTTCAACCAAAATGTGTGCCCCAATGTGAAGAAAGTGCTTCTATCTGCCTGCAAAATGATCCCTTATTGAAAAGCAAACTGACAAGGTGTTCAAACTCCAGTCAGATACAATGGTAACTTCCTCCAAAACCAGGATTTATTCCTTTTTGAGAAGGTTTCATTAGATGCTTTTTTCAGAGATGAATCCCTTATTTCAGACTGGAGCAATTCTGTTTCCAAATCAATGTTTTTGTGCGTGGATAGTCTAAAGTTGAAGAACTGTCATTAAGTTGGGGTACAAATATTGTGTTGATGATTAGTTTATGACAACATTGTCATAAGACGACGTGGGAGAGTTGCCGTGCGCAACCCGAGGGTCCCTGGTTCAATCCCCACCTAGCACCAACCTCGTCACGTCCGTTGTGTCCTTGAGCAAGACACTTCACCCTTGCTCCTGATGGGTGCTGGTTAGCGCCTTGCATGGCAGCTCCCTCCATCAATGTGTGAATGTGTGTGTGAGTGGGTAAATGTGGAAGTAGTGTCAAAGCGCTTTAAGTACCTTGAAGGTAGAAAAGGAGCGGTATAGCTCGGTTGGTAGAGTGGCCATGCCAGCAACTTGAGGGTTGCAGGTTCGATCCCCGCTTCCGCCATCCTAGTTACTGCTGTTGTGTCCTTGGGCAAGATACTTTACCCACCTGCTCCCAGTGCCACCCACACTGGTTTAAATGTAACTTATATATTGGGTTTCACTATGTAAAGCGCTTTGAGTCACTAGAGAAAAAGCGCTATATAAATATAATTCACAAAAGCGCTATACAAGTACAACCCATTTAATTATTTATATTATTATCTATTTTGATTGAATGAAGCGCACATTTATAGTTATTTCCCCATTTTTCTACACAATAACTCAGATATGGTGACACTAACAAGCAGTAGAGAATAAGAAGGGATTTCTGGTGACTTTATTAACGGAAGAAAGTCACCAAACTTTTTCATACCATCACCACTACCGCTCGCCACGGCCATAGAATGAATAATCGTTCACAGGCAGTTATACTTCCTGCCTCACACTCAATGCGGGACCTTGCTTGGCACTCAGCATCAAGGGTTGGAATTGAGGGTTAAATCACCCAAAAATGATTCCCGGGCGCGGCTACCGCTGCTGCTCACTGCTCCCCTCACCTCCCAGGGGGTGATCAAGGGTGATGGGTCAAATGCAGAGAAGAATTTCGCCACACTTGTGTGTGTGTGACAATCATTGGTACTTTAACTTTAACTTTAGACCTTGAAAAATCACATAACAAAATGCCCTTTTACCCCCCATAAGGCATATTTCAACTTCCACTCCGTCTTAAAATAGGAAAGTGTTTAAGGAGCGGTGATGCAGGCCAGGCTGAATGTGGAGTCATTCATGTCGGGGGTGTTGTGGCTGATTTATTAGTTGTTTGTGTCACTCAATGTTCCAGCAAACGCTTCACGTGCAGCTCCTTAACAAAAGGGGGGGAGGTTGGAATTCCGTGATATCAACTCCGCCTGGCCCCACCTCGGCCCAGCCCTGCACAGGTCTGAACTTGACTCTCCCTGCACATACATCAACGCCTGGCACAGGAACTTAGAGCGGGCGGGGGGTTGGGTTAGGGGTACCGGCGTGTCGACCAGCAACTAACAAGACGAGCGTAAGCGGCGTGTAAAGTTATCTTATCGTTTTCCCGAGAGTCGCAACAGAAGACACAACAAGATAAAATGAGAATGTGGGACAAAAAGCAAAGTGTTCTCATCCTGGAGGCAAAGTGTAAAAAAAAAAAAATTAGGTCATTGAGACCTACTTATGAGCATGTAGTTGCACCTTTTAGCCACTGGAAGGCTCACTTAGCACAGAAAAAGCATTGGAAGACTACATTTGTTTAACTTTTTGCTGACCTTTGCACTCCATTTTAAAAATTTAATAAGATGTTGTCTTGGGGCAGGGCTCGGCAACCCAAAATGTTGAAAGAGTAATATTGGACCAAAAATACAAAAACAAATCCGCCTGGAGCCGCAAAAAATTGAAAGCCATATTATATACAGATCCCAAAAGGGACAAGCGGTAGAAAATGGATGGGATGGATTACATACAGATAGAGTGTCATGCGATATAAATTGAATTAAGAGGACTTAAAGGAAACTAAATGAGCTTAAATATAGCAACAAATGAGGCATAAGGGCATTAGGCACTAGGCCAGGGGTCGGGAACCTTTTTAGCTGAGAGAGCCATACAAACCATCCATCCATCCATCCATCCATTTTCTACCGCTTATTCCCTTTTGGGGTCGCGGGGGGCGCTGGCGCCTATCTCAGCTACAATCGGGCGGAAGGCGGGGTACACCCTTGACAAGTCGCCACCTCATCGCAGGGCCAACACAGATAGACAGACAACATTCACACTCACATTCACACACTAGGGCCAATTTAGTGTTGCCAATCAACCTATCCCCAGGTGCATGTCTTTGGAAGTGGGAGGAAGCCGGAGTACCCGGAGGGAACCCACGCATTCACGGGGAGAACATGCAAACTCCACACAGAAAGATCCAGAGCCTGGATTTGAACCCAGGACTGCAGGAACTTCGTATTGTGAGGCAGACGCACTAACCCCTCTGCCACCGTGAAGCCCCCATACAAACCAAATATTTTAAAAAGTATTTCCGTGAGAGCCATATAATATATTTTTTAAGACTGAATACAACAAAATGCATGCATTTTTAAGTAAGACCAACATTTTTAGAGTGAAATATGTCTCTTGTTCTTTTTTAATAACATTAACATTAATAAATAAAATACTTCTTACCATTAATGCGACTTCTTGAACAGGTGCGGTAGAAACCATATGGATGGATTAAAATGCATGAGAATCTTTTGTATTTTGAACATTATTTTTGACACTGTGATTACCAGTGGAATTATTCATTACCTATCGTGTTAAGCAATGTCAGCTAAGATTTACCTGAGAGACAGGTGCAGTCATCAAAAGAGCCACATCTGGCTCTAGAGCCATAGGTTCCCTACCCCTGCACTAGACCATCCTACTCGGTGGGCTAGTGGTTAGAATGTTCGACCTGAGATTGGTAGGTTGGGAGTTCAAACTCCGGCCGAGTCATACCAAAAAATGGGACCCATTGCCTCCCTGCTTGGCACTCAGCATCAAGGGTTGAATTGGGGGTTAAATCACCATAAATGATTCCCGGGCGCGGCACCCCTGCTGCTCACTGCTCCCCTCACCTCCCAGGGGGTGATCAAGGGGATGGGTCAAATGCAGAGGACAAATTTCACCACACCTAGTGTGTGTGCGACAATCATTGTTACTTTAACTTTAATAATGATGCAATATGTACATACAGCTAGCCGAAACAGCATGTTGGCATCGATTACCTTACAGTCATGCAGCGGCCAAATATATCTGATTAGCATGAATTGATTAACGTGGACCCCGACTTAAACAAGTTGAAAAACTTATTCGGGTGTTACCATTTAGTGGTCAATAGTACGGAATATATGCTGAACTGTGAAATCTACTAATAAAAGTTTCAATCAATCAATTCAATCAATCAAAAAGTCACTCCACACAAGTCAATAACATCAACAAAACTCACCTTTGTGCATTCACGCACAACGTTAAAAGTTTGGTGGATAAAATGAAATAGAAACATAACACATATCGTAGAAAGTCGGGGAAAGTTATACATGTAAACACACTATGGTGAGTTCAAGGACCGCCAAAATTAGTAGGACAAAACAGCGCTCATCAAATAGTCGAATCGGTGAAGCATGTTTAATGTAAACAGTGTGCTTTATAACAGTTAGGGAGGTTTGTGTCATGTTTTCCTCCTACAGAAACCATATTAACACAAGAAATCTAAATATTTTCCCCCTCATCGTTTTCAATTTTTCATACATTTTTGTTAAAGCTCCAGAGAGCCACTAGAGCGGCGCTAAAGAGCAGCATGCGGCTCTAGAGCCGCGGGTTGACGACCCCCAATGTAAAAAAAATATGGTGAGTTCAAGGACCGCCAAAATTAGTAGGACAAAACGGCGCTCGCCAAATACTCTAATCAGTGAAGCATGTTTAATGTAAACAGTGTGCTTTATAACAATTAGGGAGGTTTGTGTCATGTTTTCCTCCTACAGAAGTCATATTAACACAAAAAAAAAATGTTCCCATCATCTTTTTCCCTTTTTCATACATTTTTATTAAAGCTCCAGAGAGCCACTAGGGTGGCGCTAAAGAGCAGCATGCGGCTCTAGAGCCGCGGGTTGACGACCCCCGATGTAAAAAAAATACGGTGAGTTCAAGGACTGCCAAATTAGTACGACAAAACGGCGCTTGCCAAATACTCAAAACAATGAAGCATGTTTAAATAAATAAATAAATAAATTACAAATGGGTTGTACTTGTATAGCGCTTTTCTACCTTCAAGGTACTCAAAGCGCTTTGACACTACTTCCACATATACCCATTCACACACTGATGGAGGGAGCTGCCATGCAAGGCGCCAACCAGCACCCATCAGGAGCAAGGGTGAAGTGTCTTGCTCAGGACAAAACGGACGTGACGAGGTTGGTACTAGGTGGGATTTGAACCAGGGACCCTCGGGTTGCGCACGGCAACTCTCCCACTGCGCCACGCCGTCCCCCGTATGTAACAATTAGGGAGGTTTGTGTCATGTTTGTCCTCCTACAGACATCATCCATCCATTTTCTGCCGCTTATTCCCGTTCGGGGTCGCGGGGGGCGCTGGCGCCTATCTCAGCTACAATCGGGCGGAAGGCGGGGTACACCCTGGACAAGTCACTACCTCATCACAGGGCCAACACAAATAGACAGTAAACATTCACACTCACATTCACACACTTGGGCTGATTTAGTGTTGCCAATCAACCTATCCCCAGGTGCATGTCTTTGAAAGTGAGAGGAAGCCGGAGTACACGGAGGGAACCCCACGCATTCACGGGGAGGACACGCAAACTCCACACAGAAAGATCCCAGGCATGGGATTGAACCCTGACTACTCAGGACCTTTGTATCGTGAGGCAGACGCACTTACCCCTCTGCCACCGTGAAGCCCTACAGAAATCATATTAACACACACACACAAAAAAAAAATTCCCCTCATCTTTTTCTATTTTTCATACATTTTTGCTGAAGCTCCAGAGAGCCACTAGGGCGGCGCTAAAGAGCCGCAGGTTGCCGAACCCCGTCTTAGGGGTAAGAAAAAAATAAGAGTAATTTTGTAGTAAACACTGAAAATATTTCTATAACTTCTGTATTATTATCCATGTTTTGTGTATGTCATTGGTGTATGAATTAATATAAAACCTGTTACTCCAGGTGTTATTTTATGGTTCATAATCCTCACAGATGAAGTGTCAAAATTATACACAAAATGTGATTGGTACTCGCTGGCAGGCTCGGTGTAACCGCTGTAAAACAATACTCCAGCCAGCGCCTAACCAGATGTTGGATTTGGGCGGCAGGGGTGCTGTTTTTGCAGCGGTGGCCCGGAATGCACCGCTGTCAGTGCAGACACGCTCGCACACAAAAAAAGGCAGGCGGCTTCGCAATTTCCCTGCAGAGTTGCGTTTTATTAACGATAAAAAAACGGAAAAACAGAGCAGCGAGTCCTCGCACAAGCTGGACAATATCCTCGACTTCATCGCATTCCGGCCGTCACACTGATCTGGGATTAACTTAGTCTGCAGTACCTGCACCTGACAACACACAAGGATTTGTGCCAACTGACGTCCAAAGGCTGCTTCTTTTTTTTTTTTTTTTCAAATGTTTTATTTTATCAATTCTAAATATGTTGCAGAGGTACCATTATACTGTTTTGGAATTCAAATTATTTAAAAGGCTTTTAAGTGAACCCGATTATGGGAAGACCTTTTGTGTGTCTGTAGATTTAATGCTGGTCCACACACCACACTATTGCATATACTTTTATATACACAGTACAGGCCAAAAGTTTGGACAAACCTTCTCATTTCAATGCGTTTTCTTTCTTTTCATGAGTATTTACATTGTAGATTGTCACTGAAGGCATCAAAACGATGACACCTGTGAAGTGAAAACCCTTTCAGGTGACAACCTCGAGAGCAGTAATCAGAGCAAAGGGTGGCTATTTTGAATAAACTTGAATACAAGAGAGGATTTCAGTTTTTTTACCTTTTTTTGTTTGGTACATAACTCCGCATGTGTTCATTCACGGTTATAGCTAACGTTAGCTCTCGGCGAGAGCGTGTGACGCCGGACGCGCGACAGTATGTGACGTATGTAAGAAGGCTGGCTTATTTTACGTCTCTGTGAGAAGGACAGACGAGAAGGAGTGAGACACGCCAGTAATGTAATGCACGCAGCTTAAAGCAACGGTGGGAGAACATGTAATCGAATATTACGATATAGTCATTTTCTATATCGCACAGAGAGAAACCTGCGATATATCGTATATATCAACAGGGGCGCCGCTAGGGATTTTGGGCCCCATGAAAAGAATCTTTACAGGGCCCCCAACACATAATTTCATATAATTTCATCATCATTAGGGGCCTCTCTGGGCCCCCCTCCATCATGGGCCCCTAGAATCCGTCTCCTTTACCCTCCCTTTTTGGCGCCCCTGTATATCAATATATCGCCCAGCCCTAATTTCAAGTCCAAATTATTGTTTCGTTTGGGGGGAATCCCATCCCATGAATTGTTTAACGTGGACCCCGACTTAAACAAGTTGAAAAACTTATTCGGGTGTTACCATTTAGTGGTCAATTGTACGGAATATGTACTGAACTGTGCAACCTACTAATAAAAGTATCAATCAATCAATCAAAAATGGACTTGGCTCCAGGCTACATTTGAAGATGTGCAGCGAAGCCTGCTTACACATACTACTGTTAGATCATTATGAAGTCACTTTTGCATGTTAGGAGCTTTAATATCAATTTTGCTGAAAAAGATGGGATGGATTAGGATGGACCACAGGATTAGGTCTCTGCTTTTTGCAGATGATGTGGTCCTGATGGCTTCATCTGGCCGGGATCTTCAGCTCTCATTGGATCGGTTTGCAGCAGAGTGTGAAGCGACCGGAATGAGAATCAGCACCTCCAAGTCCGAGTCCATGGTTCTCGCCCGTAAAAGGGTGGAATGCCATCTCCGGGTTGGGGAGGAGACCCTGCCCCAAGTGGAGGAGTTCAAGTACCTCGGATAAGCGGAAGAAGATGGATGGATGGATGGATGGAAGATGGGATGAACAAGTAAACAAATGCTCCGAAATCCTCACAGGCCCGTTAAAAACAAAAATAAATTGGAATCTCGCTTCCTGTTTATCTTCATTACCGTTAGGGAAATACCAAAGGAGATCAACTTGGAAGCAACGTCCTGTCTGTTTCGCTAGTACGTAACATAAGGCACGCCGTGTCGACAAAAACATCTCTCGCCGTGATGGCAGAAACAGGTGCGAGTGAGGCAACACGGAGAGTAAGAAGAAGCGAACTCCCACGCGAAAAAAGTCCAACACGCGTCACCTTGCCAGTCAAAACAGCTGGGTTCATGCAGCCAGCTCCTGGAAGATCGGGCACCGGGCAGACGGATCGTGCAAACACGCAAATCTCCATTTTATTGGTCGGATAACGCTAAGCCTATTGGAGAAATATGCAATAACTTTCCCATTTCCTTACTTCTGTTGTTTATTCGCGTCCCGTCCAGTGAGCTTTATTGTTTCCCGTCCTAAGCTGCAACGTCTGTCTTTCTCTCTTGGAGAATCATTCATCCCCAAGCTCTGCTTTTGGCCCGGGACACGAGAGGAGAGACGCTCGCAGGAAACGAGGGAGGGGAATTTTTTTTTTTTAAAAAGGCCGGTAAGTCCTGTGTGTGTAGGTGGATTTGTACAGGAGCCCAGTGGACCACAGCCATGGAACACAGCACAATTGGGAACAAAACAACGTTTCAATTAAAAACGGGGAAGGAAAATGAGGCTCATGCTAAAGTGTTTCTACGGGACGTCGACGCCACACGTGGCTCGTGAAGTCACACATTGACAGCCTCCTCTCCTCCAGATGTCTGATTTTGTCATTAGTACGGCCTCGAAAACAACAACAACCTACCCCCGCTCCACACTGAAACACTTTGTGAAATGGCAGAAGTCCTCCACCGAAATCACCACCAAGAGTCAAACACGAGGCCAAATTGTTCGCTTCCTGCCACTGTACACAACGTTAAGTACGGCTGCAGAAAAGCTGAGACATGCAGTCAGTCACCACGTATTCTCTGCTATTGATTGATTGAAACTTTTATTAGTAAATTGCACAGTTCAGTACATATCCCGTACAATTGACCACTAAATGGTAACACCCAAATAAGTTTTACAACTTGTTTAAGTCGGGATCCACGTTAATCAATTCTTGGTACAAATACAAACTCCGTTTCCATATGAGTTGGTAAATTGTGTTAGATGTAAATATAAACGGAATACAATGATTTGCAAATCATTTTCAACCCATATTCAGTTGAATATGCTACAAAGAAAACATATTTGATGTTCAAACTGATAAACATTTTTTTTTTTGCAAATAATCATTAACATAAGAATTCCATGCCAGCAACAAGTGACAAAGAAGTTGGGAAAGGTGGCAATAATACTGATTAAGTTGAGGAATGCTCATCAAACACTTATTTGGAACATCACACAGGTGTGCAGGCTAATTGAGAACAGGTTAGGAACTTAATTGGGTATAAAAGCAGCTTCCATGAAATGCTAAGTAATTCACAAGGATGGGGCGAGGGTCACCAATTTGTTAGCAAATTGTCGAACAGTTTTAGAACATTTGTCAATGAGCTATTGCAAGGAATTTAGGGATTTTACCATCTACGGTCCGTAAAATCATCAAAAGATTCAGAGAATCTGGAGAAATCACTGCACGTAAAAGATGATATTCTGGACCTTTGATCCCTCAGGCGGTACTGCATCAAAAACCGACATCAGTGTGTAAATGATACTACATGGGCTCAGGAACACTTCATAAAACCACTGTCAGTAACTGCAGTTGGTCACTACATCTGTAAGTGCAAGTTAAAACTCTACAATGCAAAGCGAAAGCCATTTATCAACAACACCCAGGAACGCCGCCGGTTTTGCTGGGCCTGAGCTCATCTAAGATGAACTGATGCAAAGTGGAAAAGTGTTCTGTGGTCTGACGAGTCCACATTTCAAATTATATTTGGAAACTGTGGATGTGATGTCCTCCGGAACAAAGAGGAAAATAACCATCCGGATTGTCATAGGCGCAAAGTTCAAAAGCCAGCATCTGTGATGGTATGGGGGTGCATTAGTGCTCAAAGCATGGGTAACTTACACATCTGTGAACGCACCATTGTTGCTGAATGGTCCATACAGGTTTTGGAGCAACATATGTTGTCATCCAAGCAATGTTATCATGGACGCCCCTGCTTATTTCAGCAAAACATTGCCAAGCCACGTGTTACAACAGCGTGGCTTTGTAGTAAAAGAGTGCGGGTACTTTCCTGGCCCGCCTGTAGTCCAGACCTGTGAATGCGTGGGGTTCCCTCCATGTACTCCAGCTTCCTCCCACTTCCATAGACATGCACCTGGGGATAGGTTGATTGGCAACACTAAATTGGCTTTAGTGTGTGAATGTGAGTGTGAATGTTGTCTGTCTATGTGTGTTGGCCCTGCGATGAGGTGGCGACTTGTCCAGGGTGTACACCGCCTTCCGCCCGAATGCAGCTGAGATAGGCTCCAGCGCCGCTGCGACCCCGAATGGGACAAGCGGTAGAAAACAGATGGATGGTTTTAATCAGCATTTTTCTTGTCCTTTCTTTTAAAATGGACAAAAGTTCACATAGTTATTATTTTTGTAACGAGCAGCACAGTTACATTATACGTACATATTTCTGAATGAAATAGTCATATTTGTTAGTTAGGACATATCCCAAACTGAAATGGTGTACATTTCATAATTAATTTGGTTGACTTATCAATATTCGATAAATAGTTGACTATTAAAATAGCTCTAGGGCTGGGCAATATAGCCTTTTTTTAATATCTCGATATTTTTAGGCCATGTCACGATACACAATTTATATCTCGGTATTTTGCCTTAGCCTTGAATGAACACTTGATACATATAATCACAGCAGTATGATGATTCTACGTGTCTACATTAAAACATTCTTGTTCATACTGCATTAATATAAGCTCATTTTAAACTTTCATGGAGAAAAGGAAATCACAACTAAGTCAATTAAGCAAAACTGTTTTTATTAAACAGTTATTAATCAGTGGCACAAACATGCATGTCATTTCCTAAACAGAAAGTGCAAGATTGACAGAGACATTTTAAAACAAGCTCTGATTGCACTTTTGTGCATGATGTCACTAAGATGACATGTCAAAACAACACTAAATTAAAGTGCACTTTTTCTACAGAACGCCACTACAATAGTTTAAAACAAAGAAGAGCACTTTTGTGCAGGATGTCACCAAAGATATTTCAATAAGTGTCAAATTAAAATGAGCTGCATAATAGGATTTCAAATAGTGTTCGTCCTTCGCTATGTGGTAGGTAACTGCGGACGTTATCTCCTTTTGCTATTGACTATTTTATTCATACGGTGTTGATCTGGAAATGGTTGCCTCTGCCATTTGATGGTGTGGGCGTGTGGCACCGAATGGAGATGTTGACATGCGGAGTAAGCACTCTTCATTCTCCAGCAGGTGACTTTTCAAATGATGCTACATTTTAATAGTAATGCTACGTTTTGTAGCAACGCTTTTGCCCCACACTAGACAAATTATAGTTGTCTGTTCGACATATTCCCACTTGAAGCCAAACCACCGCCAGACGATGGGACCCCCTGCTATTTTTCTTGGGAATTAATTCTTCCTTCATTTGTTACCAGATTCGCACCTTCTTTCTCAGCTAACTTTACCTATGCTGCTACCTCTCTGCTCCGCGAAGGCGTATACCTATGTGACGTATGTAAGAAAGTGCGCTTGCTGTCTGTGAGAAGGAGAGACATGAAAGAGTGGGAAGAGCCTGTAGTGTAATGCCAGCAGCTAAAAGCAACTGCGTGAGAATGTATACTCGAATATCACAATATAGTCATTTTCTATATCGCACAGAGACGAACCCGTGATATATCGAGAATATCGATATATCGCCCCTCCCCAAATAGCCCTATTACTTTTTTGTTTTGTTTTTACTTGGACCGATACTACAGTACTGTCCAAATTCGATGAAAATACACAAACAATTCGACTAAAATGCCCTTTGTAAATTCTATAGTAGATTTTAAAAATCTTATCGTTTCATCCCAAAGCTACATTGGCTTGGTTTTAGTGTGGTTAACAAATAGGTAAAAGGTAAATTATATTTAAAAAAAACAAAATAACCTGCATTCTTGCAAAAAAGACACCCCTCCTCTACCCCTAAACTGCTGTGCACACAACGCTGACCATGTGTCAAAACATGCATCCCTGCTGTGAGGCCTTGCAATCATTTTTCCGACAAATACACCACACGCTGGCACTGTTGTTCAACCCCATTGGTTGGGGTGACTTGGAATTTCTCACACAGCTCTACAAAAGGCTCCCTGTAACTTTGGGGTGCTGGGCCGAATTGCCATGGAATTTGGTACACACCTTAGGGGACTGACAAGCACATGTTTATAAATCCAGGGCAAGATTGCTTGAAAAACACAGAGGCCATCAAACAAAAAACGTTTGAGCAATTTCCCCGTATGGTAAGGCATTCAGCGTTTCTCTAATCATGATACAACGTGGACAATATCTGTTTGACTGGTGTGTCTTAGAAAAGCATGTTCACCACAACCCACAGGGGGCACCACAGATCTGTTTTAACAACATGGAGTGTATACCTGCAAAAAAGCAGCTCTCATGAGATGGTGCAGGTGTGTCTGATGAAGTAAAGAGCACAGTGGGGAGGGCAAAAGGTCTACAATGGTCTTTGACTCAAAGTGACAGAGAAGGAAACAATTATTAGACACTATAAAAAGAGTCCTCTGTTTGTCTTGTAGCTGAACCTCAACTAGGACCTGGTGAAAAAGGAACTCATTAGCTCTCTAAACAGTCGCTGTTGACTTTTGCCCAGTTGTGACTTCTGGTGGTATCTTCACTTCATTGGCACCACAGTGACAGCAACAGCTTCCTATTGTCTTATTTAAAACATTTTAAAAAATAATAATTAAAAAAATAAAATTTAGCTACCCGGTAGTTTTAATTCCCCGATAACCTGAATGAGGGAGATGAGGCCAACCATATTTTCCCTGAGTGTTGACTGTAAGGTATCCAACCACATTTCACCACTCTTGACTACTTTTGTCAAACTCAGATCCGGCCCGCCACATTATTTAAAGTAGTGCCCCGCGTCATTAATGGGGACCGTTATCTCATTACAGTTCCCCGCCATGTCTTTCAATGTGGTCTGCCACATAATTTAATGTAGTCTGTCACCTCCTCAATGTGGCCTGCAATGTCATTTAATGTAGTCTGTCACGTCATTTAATGTGGTCCATCAGATCATTTAAGATGGTCTGTCAGATCCTTCAGTGTGGCCTGTCATGTCATTTAGTCTGTGACCCCATTAATGTGGCCTGCAATGTCATTTAATGTGGTCTGTCAAGTCATTAAGAGTGGTCCGTCAGATCATTCAGTGTGGCCCGTCATGTCATTTAATGTAGTCTATCACCCCATTAATGTGGCCTGCAATGTCATTTAATGTGGTCTGTCACGTCATTTAGTGTGGTCCATCAGATCATTTAAGATGGTCCGTCAGATCCTTCAGTGTGGCCTGTCATGTCATTTAGTCTGTTACCCCATTAAAGTGGCCTGCAATGTCATTTAATTGGTCTGTCACGTCATTTAACGTGGTCCATCAGATCATTAAAGATGGTCCGTCAAATATTTCAGCTTGGCCTGTCATGTCATTTAATGTGGTCTGCCACTTCATACAAAGTTACCTGCCATTTCATTTATTGTAGTCTTTCACCTCGTTAATCTGGCCAGCCATATCAAGTAACGTGGTCTGTCACGTCATTTTAAAGTCCTCCGTCAGATCATTTAGTGTGGCTCGGCATGTGATTTAATGTGGTCTGTCACCTCATTAACGTGGTCTGCAATGTTTTTAATGTGGTCTGTCACGTCATTAAAGTGACGTGCAATGTCATTTAATGGGGCCTGCAATGTCATTTAATGGGGCCTGCAATGTCATTAAATGTGGTTCATCATGTCGTTTAAACTGGTCCGTCAGATCATTTAGTGTGGCTCGGCATGTTATTCAATGTGGTCTGTTACATCATTAAAAGTGGTCTGTCACCTCATTAATGTGGCTTGCAATGTCATGTCACGTCATTTCAATTGGTCCGTCAGATCATTTAACGTGGTTTGCCACATAATTTAAAATGGTTCGATCAGATTATTTAAAGAGGTGCGTCAGATCATTTAGTTCAATCAGGTTACTAAAGTGGCCCATCACGTCATTTATTATGGCTCGCCATGTCATTTAACGTGGTCTGTCACGTTATCAAAGTGGCGTGCTGTATCAGTCAATGTGGTCTGCCGTTTCATTTAAAGTGGTCCGCCATGTTATTCAATGTGGTCCATCATGTCATTTAATGTGGTCCATCATGTCATTTAATGCGGTCCATCACATCATTTATTGTAGTCCATCACATCATTTAATATTGCTCGCCATTTCATTTCCCGTGGTCCATCACGTCATTTAACATGGTCCATTACGTCATTTAACGTGGTCCATCACTTCATTTAATGTGGTCCATCACATCATTTATTGTGGTCCATTACGTCATTTAATATTGCTCGCCATTTCATTTAACTTGGTCCATCACGTCACTTAACGTGGTCCATCACGTCATTTAATGTGGTCCATCACGTCATTTAATGTGATCCATCAAGTCATTTAAAATTGCTCGCCATGTCATTTAATGTGGTCCATCACGTCATTAAAGTGGCCCATCTGGTCCATCACGTCATTTGACGTGGTCCATCACGTCATTTAATGTGGCCCATCACATCATTTAATGTGGTCCATCACATCATTTAATGTGGCCCATCATGTCATTTAATTTGGTCCATCACGTCATTGAATGTGGCCCATCACGTCATTTAACATGGTCCATCACGTCATTGTATGTGGTCCATCATTTAACATGGCTCGCCATGTCATTTAATGTGGTCCATCATGTCATTGAATATGGCCCATCATGTCATTTAATGTGGTCCATCACGTCATTTAATTTGGTCCATCACGTCATCTAATGTGGTCCATCACCTCATTTAATGAGGTACATCACGTCATTGAACGTGGCCCATCATGTCATTTAACGTGGTCCATCACGTCATTTAATGTGGTCCATCACGTCATTTAATGTGGCCCATCATGTCATTTAACGTGGTCCATCACATCATTGAATTTGGCCAATCATGTCATTGAATGTGGTCCAGCACGTCATTTAATTTGGTCCATCACGTCATCTAATTTGGTCCATCACGTCATTTAATGTGGTACATCACGTCATTGAACGTGGCCCATCATGTCATTTAATGTGGTTCATTACGTCATTTAACGTGGCCCATAATGTCATTTAATGTTGTCCATCACGTCATTTATGTGGCCCATCACGTCATTTAATGTGGTCCATCACGTCATTTAATGTGGTTCATTACGTCATTTAACGTGGCCCATAATGTCATTTAATGTTGTCCATCACGTCATTTATGTGGCCCATCATGTCATTTAACGTGGTCCATCACGGTTTAGCTCGGTTGGTAGAGTGGCCGTCCCAGCAACTTGAGGGTTGCAGGTTCGATTCCCGTTTCCGCCATCGTTGTCACTGCCGTTGTGTCCTTGGGCAAGACACTTTACCCACCTGCTTCCAGTGCCACCCGCACTGGTTTGAATGTAATTTAGATATTGGGTTTCACGATGTAAAGCGCTTTGAGTCACTAAAGAAAAAGCGCTATATAAATATAATTCACTTCACATTTACGTGGCCCATCATGTCATTTAACGTGGTCCATCACGTCATTTATGTGACCCATCATGTCATTTAACGTGGTCCACGGCGTCATTTATGTGACCCATCATGTCATTTAATGTGGTCCATCACGTCATTTCATGTGGTCCATCACGTCATTTAATGTGGTCCATCAAGTCATTTAACATGGCTCGCCATGTAATTTAAATTGGTCCATCACGTAATTTAATGTAGTCCAACACGTCATTTAATGTGGTTCATCTAGTCCTTTAAATTGCTCGCCATGTAATTTAATGTGGTCCATCACGTAATTTAATGTGGTCCATCACGTCATTTAATGTGGTCCATCTAGTCATTTAACATGGCTCACCATGTCATTTAAGGTGGTCCATCACGTTATTTAAAGTGACCCATCATGTCATTTAACGTGGTCCATCACGTCATTGAATGTGGCCCATCATGTCATTTAATGTGGTCCATCACGTCATTGAATGTGGCCCAGCATGTCATTTAATGTGGTCCATCACATCATTTAACGTGGTCCATCACATCATTTAAAACGGCTCGCGATATCATTTAATGTGGTCCTTCACGTTATTTAAAACGGCTCGCCATATCATTTAATGCAGTGGTCCCCAACCTTTTTGTATCCGCGGACCGGTCAACGCTTAATAATTTGTCCCGCGGCCCGGGGGGGGGTGTCCTTTTTTTTTCTTTTCTTTTTTCTTTCTTCTTTGTCATGAAAAAGGGACGTTTTTGTCATGAAAAAGGGAGTTTTTTGTGGTTGGTGCACTATTTGTAAGTGTATATTGTGTTTTTTATGTTGATTTAATTAAAAAAAAAATGTTTTTAATAAAAAATTATTCTGCGGGCCACGGCCCGGTGGTTGGGGACCACTGATTTAATGTGGTCCATTACGTCATTTAATGTGGTCCGTCACGTTATTTAATACGGCTCGCCATATCATTTAACGTGGTCCATTACGTCATTTAATGTGGTCCATCACATCATTTATTACGGCTCGCCATATCAGTTAATGTGGTCTGTCACGTTATCAAAGTGGCCCGCAATGTGGTCTGCCACTCCTTTTATGCGTGGCCCTCTGAGGGCAGGCATAAAAACGAGTTTGACACCCCTGCTCTAGACCAAGGACACGGGACAACTATGCCAAACTACTTAAGCTTGTTTAAACCAGGCATCCCCAACTTTTTATAATTATTATCATCAAAACCTTTTAACGTCGAAACAGTCGCGGGTGACAAGATTTGTCAAACTACCGTGAGTCCACTGACCAATCAAAATAAACCCAATGGCTCTGCAATGAACATGTTATCGCTCAGCAAGGTCATCAAAAGGACTGAGTCACAGCATCTCCTGCAAGGATTTGACACAAAGCAGAGTGGGGGTTTGTATTTTCTCCTACAAGTCAAAAATTTGCCAAAACCCTCCTCTGGACTTCAAAGCAGTGGGTGGTGACAGAGTAAAAATTAGTGGGGCCGCGATAAACAAAAATATGTTTTAAAAAGTTACCAGAAAAAAAAAGTTATTTGCTGTTTAAATGTTCAAAAAGAATTCATATAATACTTTAAATGGATCTAGAAATATAATCGCCTTTAAGTAGTTATTAAAAAATGGCAAAAAGTATTTTCAGTATAGTATATTTTTATTCACTTTTTTTGAAATTGCTAAAAGTATTATTTTTGTGTCTTTTTTTATTTTTTTTAATAATTACTAATTTATTCAGTAATTTATTCATTACTATTTACGTAAGTATACCAAAGTGCGACCTTCAATTTCTTATATTTAAACTTTGGTCCACAGATTCGGTTTCGAGCCCCCACCACGCAGGACACATATGAAGAGACACGTGATGATGTGAACATGAGGCTGTTATGGCTACCTTAAAGCCGGGGTGTGTGTGTCACGTGAAGGCTCTGTGAGGGAAATGTGTGTGTGCGTGTGTGTGTGTGTGTGTGTGTGTGTGTGTGTGTGTGTGTGCATGTGTGTGTGTGTGCGTGCGCGCACACACAGGAGGGCAGGACTCAAATTAAGTGCGTTGGGAGCAGAGTAGCATGTCAGGTTCAAAGGAAAACGTCCAGGTATGCGTTACTGCTGAACTCCCTCACCTGGGCTGGCTGAGAGGAGATTCATATCTAGGGGTGGGGGTGGAGGTGGTGGGGGGGGGGTTTTATGCCGTACACACACACACACACACACACACGCACACACACACACACACACACACACACACACACACACACTCGCGCCTCCTTGTTTGGATTCTGTGCAAATTTTGCATGATTTGCCGAACAAAATATGATAAACCCTGCGATTAAATACATTGGGGCAAAAAAGTATTTAGTCAGCCACCGACTGTGCAAGTTCTCCCACTTAAAATGATGACAGAGATCTGTAATTTTCATCATAGGTACACTTCAACTGTGAGAGACAGAATGTGAAAAAAAAATACAGGAATTCACATTGTAGGAATTTCAAAGATTTTATTTGTAAATTATGGTGAAAAATAAGTATTTGGTCAACCATTCAAAGCTCTCATTGATGGAAGGAGGTTTTGGCTCGAAATCTCACGATACATGGCCCCATTCATTCTTTCCTTAACACGGATCAATCATCATGTCCCCTTAGCAGAAAAAACGCCCCAAAGCATGATGTTTCCACCCCCATGCTTCACAGTAGGTATGGTGTTCTTGGGATGCAACTCAGTATTCTTCTTCCTCCAAACACGACGAGTTGAGTTTATACCAAAAAGTTATATTTTGGTTTCATCTGACCACATGACATTCTCCCAATCCTCTGCTGTATCATCCATGTATCCATTTTGGTATAAACTCAACTCGTCGTGTTTGGAGGAAGACGAATACTGAGTTGCATCCCAAGAACACCACACCTACTGTGAAGCATGGGGCTGGAAACATCATGCTTTGGGGCTGTTTTTCTGCTAAGGGGACAGGACGATCGATCCGTGTTAAGGAAAGAATGAATGGGGCCATGTATCGTGATATTTTGAGCCAAAACCTCCTTCCATCAGTGAGAGCTTTGAATGGTTGACCAAATACTTATTTTCCACCATAATTTACAAATAAATTCTTTAAAATTCCTACAATGTGAATTCCTGGATTTTTTTCACATTCTGTCTCTCACAGTTGAAGTGTACCTATGATGAAAATTACAGACCTCTGTCATCATTTTAAGTGGGAGAACTTGCACAATCGGTGGCTGATTAAATACTTTTTTGCCCCACTGTATGTGGTTGAAAAATATTTGGGTTGTTTTGGGGCGACATATTTAGAAGACACATGTCACGCACTCAGCGTCCACTAGAGGGCTTCAAAAAAATGCCGTCAGGAACACAAATAGCCCCCACTTAAGTTCACTGAGCTGCGTTTCTAGCTGAACCTGCTTGCTAGCGACCCCATGCATAGTTTCCTTACTTAAATGTTACTTTACCTCCTAATAATGCCGACAAAATGTTTTCAATAATTAGAATCCGTGCGATTCCGGTAGAAATTGCATGTGAATGCAGCTGGGGTATGCTTCAGCACCCCCACTACCTCCGGGAATAAGCGGTAGAAAAATGGATGGATGAAATTACTATCCTTTTTCATTTTTAAATGTGTTTATTTATCTCATACTCAAATCTTCACAATCCAAATGATTTGTTATTCCGTTGATGGGAGGAACAAACTATTTTTAAATAAAGCAAAAATGATTAACAATGTTAATAGCTTTGATCGCCAATATTTTCTTATTAAATTTTTACCGTTAACATGAAACACAATGAAAACTATTGTTTATTTTATTTGGTCATTTTGCAATTTTTGCTACCATACCACAAAAGATGCTGCAAAAAGCCGATTTTCCATCAAAAAAAAATAGTTTTTCCATCAATTGCGCGCACACATTTTTGCATCTTCAACCATCCTCATCATTCTTAACACAGCTGTTCTTCTCAAATGGTGTGATGGGCCCCCTTTGATGAAAGAGAAATCAGCACAAATTATTTTATTGATTTTTGTTTTGTAGGTATAATAAGTGTTTTATATACTTTGCACCTGAGTTGATGTTGCTGACAAATCATTAGTCACTGAATTTATTTCAATAGATTTTTTTGTATCAAATGGTGCAAGTCGGTCCAAAAACTTTTTGGGGGCGGGCAGGGGGATTTTTGCTTATCATTAACGATCATTATAAGAGACATCTTTTTCAAACAACATTTAGGATTCTAATATTAAAAAAACTGTGATGAGATGGCAACTTGTCCAGCGTGTACCGCACCTTCCGCCTGAATGCAGCTGAGATAGGCTCCAGCACCCCCCGTGACCCCAAAAAGGGACAAACGCTAGAAAATGGATGGATGGATGGAATATTAAAAACAAACGCTTGCAAGATGCTGCTAACATTGCAGCGAATAGGGGTCAACTATGTTGCCTTCAAAACTTTGTAAAACAACTTCCTATATATATATATACATATATATATATATATATATATATATATATATATATATATATGTAGGTGTGGGAAAAATCACAAGACTACTTCG
Source organism: Nerophis ophidion (assembly GCF_033978795.1). Taxonomy (NCBI): domain Eukaryota; kingdom Metazoa; phylum Chordata; class Actinopteri; order Syngnathiformes; family Syngnathidae; genus Nerophis; species Nerophis ophidion. The sequence continues at coordinate 41,403,492 of NC_084620.1, forward strand.
TCCCTACAGAACTGTTTCATGAGGGGTTCCCTCAATCATCAGGAGATTTTAATGGAAGCATTCACATACAATGGTTTATATAGGGCACAGAGTGGGTGGGTACAGGCAGGCGTAGGGGCGTAGTGATTGGGTCATGTGTTACCTAGGAGGTTTTTCCGTCTGTGGCGGCATGTTGAAATTATTTCACTGCGCTTGTTGAGGGATGATAGATCTGGATGATATATAATAAACAGTTTCTCTTTTAAGCATAGGTTGCATCTTTTATTACCACTGTTGTAAGGTGCACTGGATGCAAGAATTTGCCATGTTATTGAATATTCAACATTATTGTCTTTGAGGTTCCAAATGTATTTGCTGAGTTCTGTAGAATTCCGCAAAGTCTGGTTTCTAAAGGAGGCGTTGTGATTATTCCATCTTGTTTTGAACGCTCCTTCGGTTAATCCTACGTACGTGTCGGATTTGTTAATGTCCTTGAGTGTTACCTTTGCTTGGTAAACGACTGATGTCTGTAAGCACCCTCCGTTGAGAGGGCAATCAGGTTTCTTGCGACAGTTACATTCCAGTTACAACATTTCTCAACGAGTTATTGCAAGGAATTTAGGGATTTCACCATCTACGGTCCGTAAAATCATCAAAAAGTTCAGAGAATCTGAAGAAATCACTGCGCGTAAGCGATGATATTACGGACTTTTGATCCCACAGGCGGTACTGCATCAAAAACCGACATCAGTGTGTAAAGGTTATCACCACATGGGCTCAGGAACACTTCATAAAACCACTGTCAGTAACTACAGTTGGTCGCTAAATCTGTAAGTGCAAGTTAAAACTCTACTATGCAAAGCCCAACTTTTTTATCAACAATATCCTGAAACGCCGCCGGCTTGGCTGGGCCTGAGCTCACCTATGATGGACTGATGCAAAGAGTAAAGGTGTTTTGTAGTCTTACGAGTCCATGTTTCAAATTATATTTGGAAACAGAGGACGTGGTGTCCTCCAGAACAAAGAGGAAAATAACCATCCAGATTGTTATAGGCGCAAAGTTCAAAAGCAGCATCTGTGATGGTATGGGGGTGTATTAGTGCCCAAGGCATGGGGAAATAACACATCTGTGAAGGCACCATTAATTCTGAAAGGTCCATACAGGTTTTGGAACAACATATGTTGTCATTCGAGCAACGTTATCATTGACGCCCCTGCTTATTTCAGCAAGACAGCGCGGCTTTGTAAAAAAAGAGTGCGGTTACTTTCCTGGCCCGCCTGCAATCCAGACCTGTCTCCCATCGAAAATGTGTGGCGCATTATGAAGCGTAAAATACGACAGCGGGGACCCCGGACTGTTAGACGACTGAAGCTTTACATAAAACAAGAATGAGAGAGAATTCCACTTTCAAAGCTTCAACAATTATTTTCCTCAGTTCCCAAACGTTTATTGAGTGTTGTTAAAAGAAAAGGTGATGTAACACATTGGTGAACATGTCCTTTCCCAACTACTTTGGCACGTGTTGCAGCCATGAAATTCCAAGTTAATTATTATTTGCAAAAAAAAATAAAGTTTATGAGTTCGAACATCAAATATCTTGTCTTTGTAGTGCATTCAATTGAATATGGGTTGAAAAGGATTTGCAAATTATTGTATTCCATTTATATTTACATCTATATATATACATACATATATATATACATATATATATATATATATATATATATATATATATATATATGTATATATATACATATATATATATATATACATATATATATATATATATATCTATGTATGTACAGTATGTGTATGTATATATATATGTGTATATATGTGTATATATATATATATATATATATATATATATATATATATATATATATATATATATATATATATATATATATATACACATATCTTTATGTATGTGTATACTGTATATACCCTACCGATCTCAGGGTCGACACTCTACCCACTAGGCCACTGAGTAGGCCGCTAGGCTACTGAGTAGTACTTTTCTCTCACTTGTTTACTGTTTGTAAATAGCACTATACAGGTATAAATTGAGCTTGCGACTGCATTTGTTGTTTGGACATTAGTCCCTGGTCACTATAGATGGTTCTTTCCATGCTGAGCTCAAGTACGCACATACTTTGTGGACGCCATCCGCTCGACATTCCTTGTAAGTGTTTTTGCTGTCTTCCATCATTTCCTTTTGTTTCTTTCATAGTCTGTCCAGTCAGAACACTTCGCTGCTGCTCTCGCTTTTTGTGGGTTTGTTTAACCGTTGAATAACCTTTTTTTTTTACTGGATGCTGCCTCTTTATTCGTCTGCATTAAAAATCACTACAACAGAACGAGTGTGTGTGGCGGCGGGTGGGGTTCGCTAAATGTTTTTTTCATCCTGGGGCAGGCCTGGGCAAATTAAGGCCCGGGGGTCGCATGCAGCCCATAGGGCTTTTCAATCTGGCCAGTCGGACATCTCCAAATATATTTTTTAGATCTTTAAGATGGGAACAGTAACTGCCATTATGATATGCAGTGATGTTTTCAAATAACCATAAGTCTTGAACTATACAAAGTATTTCAATGGTTGGAATCTGCGCTTTTGCATGATATACTAGCTTCTATGGTAATCTACGTCACAGCAGCTCAGACCAGGCACCAAGCAGTTTGGGTGGAGAGCGTTTCCACAGAATGTTTCCAGAGCGCCCAGCCTGAAATGCGGGTGTCAGGGACAGACGCAGAAGGAGATTTTTACAACAAAGTTCTAAAGCTTAGTGATACATCAGATGTATCAGATTGTGGGTGGGTTTTTTATTAACCTTCGCGTTCATATTTCGCTGTTTATTGCATTTTTTTTGTGTTTCGCCTGATTGTAAAATATATCGATCGAAACGGGGTGTGACGTTCATATGTTGTCAATATTCAGTGTTTTATCGGTCATAGTTAATATTGTAAATCCCACATTCTTTATTTTCATGTACAGTCTGGGTGTCTCATTCAGTAAAAAAACTTAAAATTTGATTCCGTTTTTTAAGGCAGTCTGTCATAACGTTTTTTAGCATTCAATCAGACATTAATGTGAGGTCTTGTATGAGTGTTCCCCAGACACATTTTTTTCTCTAAATGTGGCCTCCTCGAGTCAACATAATTGCCTAGGCCTGTCCTAGCGGGATAGTAACAGAAAATGATTGAGAAGCCCTGCTATATGACAACTTAGCAATAGTAGTAGGTCTATGTCCACCACACAGGACATTGGAGAATTGTGTTGTTTTCAGCGTTTTAAAAAAAGACTGCATGCTGCCAAAGCAACACAAACAAGATACATTGAAAAACACACCCAAGTTCTACCTGTTCAAGCACAATACCTGGATGCATTTATAACATATGGCCAATAAAACAGCGGTGTTAAACATAAGGCCCAGGTTTTATACGGCCCGCGGAAAGATTTTGCATAGTGCAAAAATTTGCCGAAATTTTGGAATGAAAGAAACTGCTGTTCTAAGTGTGTCCACTAGATGTTGCAATAGCAATTCTTTGATATATTTTTAGATTACGCTACATATTTAAAAAACATAAACCACAAGTTAGTGCACCAGTCGGGGAAAAATACCAAATGACATGAATAACATCCTTTAATTTAATTTTGATATTATTATTTTTTTATCTTGATAGATTGAAAAATGAACTCCAATGACTTGACTGATGAATATTATCAGAGTCATTCAGAAAGTATAAATCACGACAAATAAAGATAGAATACTATTAACGGCATCATGTAAGTGTCAAAAATCCAACAACATTATGATTTGTAAAATTTCAGAATGCGCTTGTTTCTATTTTTAAACTAAAAAAAAACATCTAATGCTGTCTGTATTTTTAAATTATCGTGCCGTGATTTTACCAGTCTGGCCCACTTGGGAGTAGATTTTTCTCCATGTGGCCCCTGATCTAAAATGAGTTTGACACCCCTGATAGAAAATATCTTCCACTAAGGCAGGCATTTTTGGACAGATGCCAACAAATCATGTGAATAGCCTGGGATGTCCTCTCCAGAGCATAACAGGTGGTAATTTTTGATATTAGTGTTGGAAATAAGGCTGTGAAAGGCTTTTCTCTGCATTGTTGAGTAAATCAATAAAGTTAATAAAAAATATTCACGTAGTTTGTATGCGAAAGACCAGTGGTCCCCAACCAGTGGTCCCCAATCACCGGTCCGGTGTCCAACTTAAATTTAATCCGTCCCACTAAACACACCAATAAGCTTGTTTATAGATGCAGTCGCCATTTGTTATAGTACATTAATGAACATATACAATTTGAAATGTGTCAGGTTGTAGCCAAAGGCTAATTTTCATCTGCAGAGTCATTGTATATATATATATATATATATATATATATATATATATATATATATATTGTATATATTGACCTTAAGACCTACACTACACTACACCTCAATATTAACACGGAATTAGTAATCTTGCTCTTGATTTTGATCAAATAAATTGAAATAAAATATCTGACCTACTTTCAGTTCCCTACCTAGTAAAATGACATAAAAGCATGTGTTAAACACAAAGATTAAATTATTAATTTGACAAATAAATCTTAAGCTTGGGTCAGACTGATTAGACAAAATACATTTAAATGCAATATTCATTATTTTCTGCTGAAATAAATAAACTAAATGAGGTGGCGATTCGTCCAGGGTGTACCCCACCTCCCGCCCGATTGTAGCTGAGATAGACGCCAGCGCCCCCGCGACCCCAAAAGGGAATAAGCGGTAGAAAATGGATGGATGGATGGATGGAATAATAAATATATATTTTTTAACTAAACTGTCAATAAAGTTAATGTACAAATGAAAATACCACTCTAGTCATAATTTTTGCGTTTAAGACATTTCTCGATGAATTTCACTCTGGTTGTTTTATATGTTTTATATTTGTTTTATATCAAGGGGTGCCCACACTTCTTCTGCAGGCGAGCTACTTTTCAAGTCGAGGGGATCTACCTCAGTCATATATATATCATTTATATGTTTTTATTTATGAAACATGCGTTTTTGTTAACAGATTAAAGGTTTTTAATGATAATGCAATATGTTCAACACATATAGAGTCCTTTCTTTCATGAAGACAAGAATATAAGTTGGAGTATTACCTGATTCGGATGACTTGCATTGATTGGAATCCGACAGAAGTGCGGATAACGTCGGCATTTTCAAATGGAGGACAATAGTCCTCCTTTCTGTCCAATACCACATGAAAGTGGTTGGTTTTTTTGGCATCTTATTAGTCCAGCTTCCATACTCGTTATTATACACTTTACAAGAAATCCATTAGCTCCGTAGCTTACTACCTTGTGCACGCCAGCTTTCTGAGACTCTTATTTTGTTAGCGCAGGAAAGAGGAAGCAGCGCTTTTATTGTGAAGACATGAACTGTGCAGTCGGTCTTTAGAATGTGTTGAAATAAAAAGTGTTTCTCGCCTTCCTGTCCATCACTTTTTCTTAATAATGAGCTCGCAGCAGCCAGTGTCATCTCACAAGACCCTCAGGTGTCGTGAATGTCAATCAAGTGACGAAAGTGACGTCTTGGTGAAGATTGATGATCGCTAATTTTTAGGTCTATGTTTTTAAATACCTGGCTGGCAATCGACTAACACACCCTCTGCAATCGACCGGTAGCTCGCAATCGACGTAATGGGCACCCCTGTTTTATATTGTCATTACTGCCACAAGTGGTAGAAAAGTTTATTACAACTAAGTACTGCTGTGGCCTGACAGCTGAAAAAAACACATATAGTAAATTCTCAGGTTAAGAAACACCGGTATATAGTATATGCCCTCAATGTGCCGGCGAGCATCTTTTTGCAAAGAAACACGCCCAGGGCTCCCACTATTTCAGCGTTATGGTGAGTTGATTTTTCACGCTAATTTTTTTTGCTGTTTTTTATCTGCCACACGTGAAAAGCCGGTCCCTATAAACCAGGGGTCGGCAACCCGCGGCTCCTGAGCCGCATGCGGCTCCAGAGCCGCATGCAGCTCTTTGGCCACTCTGATGTGGCTCAGCTGCACAATCCCTGCCCCCCCCCCCCCCCCCCCCCCCCCCCAACCCCGATTGTTAAGGGGGGATTCCGGTTCTCGGAGCCTCTTCCGGACATCACCCAGGGTCGACTTTCTTCGATTTGCACTCGGACAACAATATTGAGGGCGTGTCGTGATGGTTTTATTTTTAGCACCCTCTACATTTTGACGCGTTTCACGAAACAAAGAAGACAATGGGAGGCACAATCATTCTCGCGAATATCTGCTGGTGGTCACCCATATAATAGTAATAGAGGCGTGACATGAAGCCATTGCCTTTAACGCCTTCTACAACATGTACAGACATCTTGCCAGTCTAGTAACATGTTATATGTGGCTTCCGCAGATACACGTACACGACTGCAAGGCATACTGGGTAACACAGAGCACACTGAAGGTTGTGATATAAACAATTTTAACACTCTTACTAATATGCACCACACTGTGAACCCACACCAAACAAGAATGACAAACACATTTCGGGAGAACATCCTCACAGTAACACAACATAAACCAACACAACAAATACCCAGAATCCTTTGCATCCATGACTATTCCTGACTATATTATACACCCCGCCCACCTCAACCGAGGCACGGAAGGGGGGGGAGCGGGTTTTGGTGCTATAGTATAGCCTAAAATAGTCATGGATACATATCATTCTGGGTAATGGTTATGTTGCCTTTATAATGTGTCACAGTGCGGCTGTTCTCCAGAAATGTGTTTGTCATTCTTGTTTGGTGTGGGTTCACAGTGTGGTGCATATTAGTAAGAGTGTTAAAATTGTTTATATCATAACCTTCAGTGTACTCTGTGTCACCCAGTATGCCTTGCAGTCGTGTACGTGTATCTGCGGAAACCACATATAACATGTTACTGTATTGGCAGGCTGTTTGTACATGTTGTAGAAAGCGTCAAAGGCGTCAAAGGCAAGGGTTTCATGGCACGCCCTTATTATTGTTATATGGGTGACCACCAGCAGATAATCGCGAGAATATTTGCGGCTCCCTTTGTCTTCTTTAATTTGTGAAACGGGTCAAATTGGCTCTTTAAGTGGTAAAGGTTGCCGACCCCTGCTTTAAACAATGCATACATTAAACTGGAAAAATGTTGGATACCCCTGCTATAGACAACTTCTTACTGCAGTATGGACAGGACTGGATGCAACATTTCCATGGTAACCATCTTCTTTTCCTGCCTGCAACAAGTTTGCAAGCACCCCCCCCCCCCCCCCAGCACAGAGAAGGGGCGTGGCCATGCAAATACATCTCTCCTCATGAATTATTCATGAGTCTTAATATTCATCTGATAGCGAGTCTGCACTGGCATATTACATGCACAGGCTGCAGACTTAGGTGCGTGTTCGTTACGCAAACTAGTAAAGTCTGCCAAAAAATGCTCTATTTAGCGATGTGTGCAAAGTTTAAAGTGTCTTCCAAGTGCCTCAAAGCCCACTTAAAGAAGTGTAAAAGTATAAAACACTGCAAACCATTCATGAATGTAATTGTGCAGTTTAAAAGCCAAACGTCTATTTATAAACCGCGAGAAAGCCTGCCGATGTCCGGTCCGATAGCTGCACCTTTCACCTCCAACCCCCGCTCCTGCGCGCCCCTCCGGCGGCTTGAGAGTGCGTGCGTGCCTGGCTAAAGTGAGCGCGACTTACCGCAGAGTCGGTCTGTTGCACGGCCACGCACAGGGTGACGAGCAGAACGATCGCCGCCAGCCCGGAGTCTTTGCCCATCTTGAACCCGCAGCAGTGGGGGAGTCGAACCGGGATCCGCCTGTTAAAAGACTGGGGGGAAAGTGCACCTCACTACTGGCGTGTCATCGCTTCCCACCCCCAACTTATGTACGCTGCGTGGACGTGAAAAAGGCGGACGGTCAGGCTCGCCGTCCTGTCTTCTTGTTGCAGAGGCACCAAAGTGGTCCTGGCTGTGGAACCGTGCGCCTCTCTGGTCCCCCTCCGCTCCACTTGCGAACCTGCCCCAGCGGATCTACCTCCCACCGCGCATTGATACGAAAAAAAAACCTGCACCTTCACTGCGACTCGCCTAGAAGATAACTTTCATTCTGACTTCCCTGCCCTAATCTTACAAGACCTTCCCATTCCAGACCAGTTTAAAAAAAAAAAGAGCATGGAAAAAAAAAGTAAAGAAACAAGTTCCGACTGATTAAGGGCGGATGGATACAGCCTAGTGTCATCATTCTACTCCCCGCCTAAGGCTGCACAAAAAAAGGGGACTGGAATAAAAACTTATTTGTGTTCCTTATACGCCCCGACATGTTGCATTCCTCCCATATTATTTCTGCGCATCAAATAACGACTAAGACTACAAGATTATTCACTAAACTTCACAATGTCGGTATAAATAAGAAAAAAAACACTCTTCACTTCAGTTTGTTCAGTTTTTTTCCAAATCCAAAGTCATTGTCAACCCTAGCCAAAAGGTTTTCGTTGTGGGGTCTGGAGAGTCCGATCCAAGCACAGTCTTTAAAACAGATGGGTTATTCCACGTTGAGCACATCTTCAACAACTGAATATGAAAGGGGCAAAAGTCAAGAGGCTCTGGCTCACATCACTGAGGAACGCCAATGGTCAAAATGACTAAAAACGTTGAAATAGTTGTCCGGTTCTGATAGAATGCTAAATGGTAAAGGTTGGCAATACTGTAAATTTGGATGTCCGATTCCATGTAAACAAGAGTCTGCTATTATCGATATTGATACTGACACTTTTTACTTGACATTTTTTAAAATCATGAATTCATAATCAAAAATGGTTTTGTGGTATTTCTATTCAATTTGTTGATCATCATCATTATTATTAAAATTATTATTATTATCATTAATAATAATAATAATAATAATAATAATGGATTAGATTTTATATCGCGCTTTTATATTGTTATATACTCAAAGCGCTCACAGAGAAGTGGGAACTCATCATTCATTCACACCTGGTGGTGGTAAGCTACAGTACATCAGTAGCCACAGCTGCCCTGGGGTAGACTGACGGAAGTGTGGCTGCCAGTTTGCGCCTACGGCCCCTCCAACCACCACCTTTCATTCATTCATCATTCATTCACCAGTGTGAGCGGCATCGGTGGAAAGGGTGAAGTGTCCTGCCCAAGGACACAACGGCAGCGATTTTGGATGTCAATAGGTGGGAAAGGAACCTGCAACCCTCAGGTTTCTGGCTCGGCCGCTCTACCCACTACGCCATGCAGGACACATATTAGCCAAAATGTATAGACAAACAAAAAAATAACTGTATTCTATGTCATCAAAGAAACTTATTTGTGAACAACTTAAAATATTGCGATTTAAGGCAAACTAAATACAGCATTTGCAAATAATTTAATAACATACATACAAAACCATACAAGTCAATTAACAAAATGATTTCCTTTTAATATTTAGAGCAGGGGTCCCAATAATATATAATATATAAGTACTTTCTATTCTATTCTATTCTATTATATATATATATATATATATATATATATATATATATATATATATATATATATATATATATATATATATATATATATATAGATGTATAGATATATAGATGGATAGATAGATAGATAGATAGATAGATAGATAGATAGATAGATAGATAGCCAAGGTTTCTGTGGTTTATCCTTTATACAGTGCTCAATACTGGGATAGAGTGGAATATACGTTAGGTCAGGAAAAAACACAGAGGCCATTTCATCCCGACAAGCCTGCTCTTCAGGGGAGTATTTTATTAATGTGACAAACACTTCAATAAAATCCCCTGAAGAGCAGAAAAATCTGCGAAGCAGGCTTGTCGGGATGGAAATAACCTCTGTGTTTTTTCCTATATATATATATATATATATATATATATATATATATGTATATATGGTTTGCGGACCCCTGAATTAGAGCAATAATGCAACATAACACGAAAGCAAAAAATATTTTGACTTTTTGCTTTAAAAACCCATTTAATAACGTATTCCCCAAATGTATAAACCAGATGTGTCAAACGTACGGCCCGAGGGCCGGATCAGGCCCGCGAACAGGTTTTATCCGGCCCGTGGGATAAGTTTGCTAAGTATAAAAATGTACCTGAAGTTTTTGAATGAAAGAAAGTGCTCTTCTAAATTAGTCCACTGGATGTCGCAATAGCAATTACTTGTATCTTTGTAGATGATGCTACATATGTACAAAATAAACTACGTGATGTTAGTTCATCCATCTTCTACCGCTTATTCCCTTTCGGGGTCGCGGGGGGCGCTGGCGCCTTAAAAGGGAATAAGCGGTAGAAGATGGATGGATGTTAGTTCATTATTCGAGGAAAATTATCAAATTACATAAATAACATCCTGGAATTTATCTTGATAGGTTGAAAATGAACACCAATGAGTTGACTGATGAACATTATCACATAATGTATTCAGAAAATTTAAATAACGATAAACAAAGATAGAATACTATTAACTGTACAAAAAAACCCTAACAGAATATTGATTTGTACATTTTCACAATGTGCTTGTTCTCTTTTTAAAAAAAGATCTGAAGTTGTCTTTATTTTTACGTTATCGTGCATTGATTTTACCAGTACGACCCACGTGGGAGTAGATTTTTTCTCCATGTGGCCCCTGATCATAAATGAGTTGCTGTAAAAGGTCGTTTGGTTCCATAACCAGTCGCATAACACATAATATTGAGAAATCCTTATTTCCTGCCTTTTTCTTTGAGAAAGATTACAATAAATTGAGCAAGAAGTGAGATGAATGGTGTAAAAAAAACTGCAACACCATTATGATTTGTACATTTTCAGAATCTGCTTGCTCTATTTTTGAACAAAGATCTGAAGTTTTCTATATTTTTAAGTTATCGCGCTGTGATTTTACCAGCCTGGCCCACCTGGGTGTAGATTTTTCTACTTGTGGCCCCGGATCTAAAATGAGTTTGACACCCACGGTATAAACCATATAACAATATATGAATATAACGACATCAACAACAAAACACATGCATGTTTCATTTTTTAAATTCTAGATTACAATAAAATGATCTACAAATGAGGTGAATGGTGTAAAAAAAAAAAAGCAACAACAACCCAGCAACATTATGATTTGTACATTTTCAAAATGTGCTTGTTTGTTTTTTTAACAAAGATCTGAAGTTTTCTTTTTTTTTTTAAGTTATCATGCCGTGATTTAACCAGTCCGGCCCACTTGGGAGTAGATTTTTCTCCATGTGGCCCTGGATCTAAAATGAGTTTGACACCCCACGCATAAGCCCAAACAACAGTATTTGAATATGACGATATCAACAACCAAAAACATCCATGTTTTTTCTTTTTTTAAATACTGGATTACAATAAAATGATCAAGAAATGAGGTGAATGGTGGAAAAAAACAACAACAAACCAGCATCATTATGATTTGTACATATTCAAAGTGTACTTGTTCTATTTTTAGCAAAGATCTGAAGTTTTCTTTTTTGTTAAGTTATCGTGCCGTGATTTTACCAGTCCGGCCCATTTGGGAGTAGATTTTTCTCCATGTGGCCCGCGATCTAAAATTAGTTTGACACCCCTGGTACAAACCATATAACGATATATGAATAAAACGATTTCAACAACAAAAAACATGCATATTTTTTTTTGTTTTTAAAAAAAATACTGGAGTACAATAAAATGATCTAGAAGTGAGATGAATGGTTTAACAACAGCAACAACCACAACATTATGATCCGCGCATTTTCAGACTGTGCTTGTTCTTTTTTTAAACAAAGATCTGAAGTTATCTTTATTTTTAAGTTATCATGCTGTGATTTTACCAGTCCTGCCCACTTGGGAGTATATTTTTCTCCATGTGGCCCTGGATCTAAAATGAGTTTGATACCCATGGTATAAACCATACAACAATATTTGACTATAAGGATATCAACAACAAAAAACATGCATGTTTTATTTTTCTTTAAATACTAGATTACAATAAAATGATCTAGAATTGAGGTCAATGGTGTAAAACAACAACAACAACCCAGGAACATTATGATGTTTACATTTTCAAAATGTACTTGTTCTGTTTTTAACAAAGACCCGAAGTTGTCTTTATTTTTAAGTTATCGTGCCATGATTTTACCAGTCCGGCCCACTTGGGAGTAGATTTTTTTATTTTAAGTTATCGTGCCGTGATTTTACCAGTCCAGCCCACCTGGGAGTAGATTTTTCTCTGTGTGGCCCGCGATCTAAAATGAGTTTGACACCCCTGGCATAAACCATATAACAATATATGAATATAATGATATCACAAACAAAATACATGCATGTTTTTTTTTTGTTTTTTTAAATACTAGATTACAATAAAATTATCTAGAAGTGAGATGAATGGTTTAATAACAATATTAGGATTCGCACATTTTCAGACTGTGCTTGTTCTTTTTTTAAACAAAGATCTGAAGTTGTCTTTATTTTTAAGTTATCATGCTGTGATTTTACCAGTCCTGCCCACTTGGGAGTATATTTTTCTCCATGTGGCCCTGGATCTAAAATGAGTTTGATACCCATGGTATAAACCATATAACAATATATGACTATAAGGATATCAACAACAAAACACATGCATGTTTTAAAAAAAATAAAAAATACTAGATAACAAAAAAATGATCTAGAATTGAGGTTAATGGTGTAAAAAACAACAACAATCCAGGAACATTATGATGTTTACATTTTCAGAATGTGCTTGTTCTATTTTTAACAAAGACCTGATGTTGTCTTTTTTTTTTAGTTATCGTGCCGTGATTTTACCAGTCCGGCCCACTTGGGAGTAGATTTTTTATTTTAAGTTATCGTGCCGTGATTTTACCAGTCAAGCCCACTTGGGAGTAGATTTTTCTCCGTGTGGCCCGCGATCTAAAATGAGTTTGACACCCCTGGCATAAACCATATAACAATATATGAATCTAATGATATCACCAACAAAACACATGCATGTTTTTTTTTTTTTTAAATACTAGATTACAATAAAATGATCTAGAAGTGAGGTGAATGGTGTGAAAAAAAAAACAACAACCCAGCAAGATTTTGAATTGTACATTTTCAAAATGTGCTTGTTCTATTTTTGACAAAGACCTGAAGTTGTCTTTATTTTTAAGTTATCGTGCCATGATTTTACCAGTCCGGCTCACTTTAGAGTACATTTTTCTCCATTTGGCCCGCTATTTAAAATTAGTTTGACACCCCAGGTATAAAGCATATAACAATTTATGAATACAACGATATCACCAACGAAAAATATGCATGTTTTTTTTTTCTTTTTAAAGACTATAGAGAACTTTGAAATATTGGTATCATCCCGCTAGAAATTATTTGATACTGATGCTATCATCTTTGCATACGTTTTAAAAATGCATTTATTGCACAATATCGACTATTGTAATCTCCAACTGAGGACTTTTGGGTCGAAACCTCTCCTGAGGAGAAGACCGTGACTGACAAGTGTAGGCCCCGCCCCTCCGGCTGTGGGGCTGCGCCGCAGAGTTGAAACGCAGCAGCCGGGAGAGCTCAGAAGCGACTTCGCCGCCGTGCTACTTTTGGTGAGTTTGGATAAAACATCGAATCATAAACAATTCGGCAAAAAACGCCTGGAAGTGGGTTTGTGTGTTGTTTGACACGGGGACTACTTTCTCTCTGTGCGTGCGTGTAGATGACAGGTTGGTTGGCGCGGTCGATGAGTGGCTGGCAAGTGCTTCGCCTGTGAAGATTCGGGAGTCCTTTCCCCACGATGAAGCTCCTGTAAGTGGATTTAAAACACTCTGACGTGAAACGCTGAATGATAGGGAAACTAAGCGCATCTGTTGCAGGGTTTGTGTGGTGGCAGTCGCCTTGGCGGTGAGATCTACCCACGCAGTAAGTGTCATTTTGTTATGAGTTTATTTGCGTGAGTGCGGGGCTACTTAGACACCGATTAAATCGATATGGCCGGAAAGCACCAATAATGTTGATTTAGAGTGACTGTTTGAGTACGTTTAAGCGAAACATTTGACTTGTAAAACCTGCATTTTTAATTTCATACGAAATGAAATTATTATATAATGAAAAATTATCTTAACAGTGTAAGGTGTCCTTTTTTTTTTTAAATCCAGTGCTTGTAAAAAGTAGTCCACGTTTGAGTGGGGCGCTCAGACTTATTTGCATGCCAAGCCACGCCCCTTGTTAATATGTAGAAGCGAGGCAACGTGCCCTTTCCTTTAACCACGCCCCCTCCGTGGTCCCAATGCTTTCTAACTCATCCTTTTAGACCAGGGTTCACCAACCTTTTTGAAACCAAGAATTACTTCTTGGGTACTGATTAATGCGAATGGCTACCAGTTTGATACACACTTAAATAAATTGCCAGAAATAGCCAATTTGCTCAATTTACCTTTAATAAATAAATCTATATACCGTATTTTTCGAACTATAAGTCGCAGTCTTCTCCACATATATATATATATATATATATATATGTATATATATATATATATATATATATATATATATATTTCATTTTTATAATTTTTATTTTTATTTTTATTTATTTATTTATTTATTTTTTTTTTTTTTTTATCGTTTGGCCAAGTCTCACCCCTGGCCAAACCAAAAAAAAATAAATAAATAAAAAATATATATATATATCTATATATATATATATATTTTTTTTTATCGTTTGGCCAAGTCTCACCCACGGCCAAACTACAAAAAAAACGCGACCTATTGTCCGAAAAATAAGGAATATAAAAAATGGGTATATCCGTCTGTTATTCCGTCGTACATTTTATTCCTTTTACGAAAGGTTTTTTGTAGAGAATAAATGATGAAATAAACACTTAATTGAACGGTTTAAAAGAGGAGAAAACACGAAAAAAATGAATATTAAATTTTTGAAACAAAGTTTATCTTCAATTTCGACTCTTTAAAATTCAAAATTCAACCGAAAAAAATTAAGAGAAAAACTAGCTTATTTGAATCTTTTTGAAAAAATAAAAAAAATGATTTATGGAACATCTTCAGTAATTTTTCCTGGTTAAGATTATTTTTTAAATTTTGATGACATGTTTTGAATAGGTTAAAATCCAATCTGCACTTTGTTAGAATATATAACAAATTGGACCAAGCTATATTTCTAACAAAGACAAATCATTATTTCTTCTAGATTTACCAGAACAAAAATTAAAAAAAAAATTCAAAAGACTTTGAAATAAGATTTAAATTAGATTCTTTAGATTTTCTAGATTTGCCAGAATATTATTTTTGAATTTTAATCATAAAAAGTTTGAAGAAATATTTCACAAATATACTTCGTCGAAAAAACAGAAGGCAAAATGAAGAATTGAATTAAAATGTATTTATTATTCTTTTCAATAATAAAATAAAAAAAATATTTGAACATTGATTTAAATTGTCAGGAAAGAAGAGGAAGGAATTTAAAAGGTAAAAAGGTATATGTGTTTAAAAATCCTAAAATCATTTTTAAGGTTGTTTTTTTCTCAAATTGTCTTTCTGAAAGTTATAAGAAGCAAAGTAAAAAAAACTAATGAATTTATTTAAACAAGTGAAGACCAAGTCTTTAAAATATTTTCTTTGATTTTCAAATTCTATTTGAGTTTCGTCTCTCTTAGAATTAAAAATGTCGAGCAAAGCGAGACTACCTTGCTTGTAAATAAATACAATTTAAAAAATAGAGGCAGCTCACTAGTAAGTGCTGCTATTTGAGCTATTTTTAGAACAGGCTAGCGACTCATCCGGTCCTTACGGGCGACCTGGTGCCCGCGGGCTGGTGACCCCTGTTTTGGACCCTTTTCTCCCATACAATTCAATGTGTAACGTTGCAATAACGGCTTCACGGTGGGAGAGGGGTTAGCGCGTCTGCCTCACAATACGAAGGTCCTGAGTAACCCTGGGTTCAATCCCAGGCTCTGGATCTTTCTGTGTGGAGTTTGCATGTCCTCCCCGTGAACGCGTGAGTTCCCTCCGGTTACTCCGGCTTCCTCCGACTTCCAAAAACATGCACCTGGGGATAGGTTGATTGACAACACTAAATTGGCCCTAGTGTATGAATGTGAGTGTGAATGTTGTCTGTCTATCTGTGTTGGCCCTGCGATGAACTGGCGACTTGTCCAGGGTGTACCCCGCCTTCCGCCTGATTGTAGCTGAGATAGGCACCAGCGCCCCCCACGACCCCAAAGGGAATACGCGGTAGAAAATGGATGGATGTATGGATGTTGCAATAACAGCATTATTGTTACAAATATGACAATATAATTAAAAAAAACAACTGTTACTAAATGGTACCAAACAGATGCAACAGATGTTTATAGACCCTGCTGCGTTGACTTGGAATGGACTGTGTGGCGTGTGTTGGATATGGGGGAGAGTGACTGACTGACATATGAGTCCCTTTGGGGACATACAGGGGCTTCGTAACCGTGACATTAGCACACCTGTGTGAATTCCCCTCCGCCCCCTAACAAAATCTTGTCCAAATCTTCTCAAACTTGTCCCAAATATTTGTGCTGCAAAATGTTTTGTTTGCGCCATTAGGGTTTTTCAGTTATTCTAAAATACATTTATGTCATACTGACCCTGTCCAAGTCTCCCCAAACTTGTTTCGTTTGTGCTACATTGGTGCTGGTTTGTTCCAAATAAAAAAAAACAAAAAAAAAACATTGTTAGCATTTCAACATTCATAACCAGTCCCCCACATTGTCAAAATGTCCCCTAACCCAGGCCTGGGCAATTATTTTGACTCGGGGCCAAATTTAGAGAAAAAAATGTGTCTGGGGGCCGGTATATCTATTTTTAGGAAAACTAACACAAACGCTCACAATAAAGTATAATTGAATGCAAATTTTATAATCAAGCCAAATGCAACAAAAGTGCAACAAAGACAGCGAAATATGAACGCAGAGGGTAAAACATAAACCCACCTACAATCTGATACATCACTAAGCTTTAGAACCTTCTTGTAAAAATCTCCTTCCGCGTCTGTCCCTGACACCCGCATTTCAGGCTGGCCCCTCTGGAAACAGTCTTTGGAAACGCTCCCCACCCACACTGCTTGGTGCCTCGTCTGACCTGCTGTGACGTAGATTACCATAGTAACTCGTAGGGTTGTACGGTATACGAGTATTAGTATAGTACCGCAATACTAATGAATCATAATCGGGACCAGACCGCCTCTGAAAAGTACTGGCCCGCCACACTAAGATTTTTGTTAAAGTAAAGCCAATAATGCATTTTTTTCTGGTCCTCTTTAATTAGAAAAGTATCAAAAAGTACCGAAAAGTATCAATATAATATTGGTATCAGGACAACACTAGTCACTAAAATATCAGACAAAGCGCAGATTCAAGACTTACGGTCATTAGAAAACATCACTGCACATCATAATGGGGGCTACGGTTTCCATCTAACGATCTAAAAATTTTATTTGGGAATGTCCGGCGGGCCAGATTGAAAAGCTTAATGGGCCACATGTGGCCTAACTTTGCTCAGGTCTGCCCTAACCAGTCCCAAACGTTCATGCTACATTTGTGCTGGTTTGTGCTGCGAACATTTTTGGTCTGGCTCTTATAACTTAAAACATGTTTAGTATTCTCGTTTCTTCAAAATAGCCACCCTTTGCTCTGATTACTACTTTGCACACCCTTGGCATTCTCTCGATGAGCTTCAAGCACACATGTGAAGAGAAAACCCTTTCAGGTGACTACCTCTTGAAGCTCATCCTTTTTTCAGTGATGTACCCCCTGTGAACATTTTTCTAATTCAGAAGGAGCTGAGCCGGAAGGCAAAGCTCTCAATCTACCGGTCGATCTACGTTCCCATCCTCACCTATGGTCATGAGCTTTGGGTCATGACCGAAAGGATAAGATCACGGGTACAAGCGGCCGAAATGAGTTTCCTCCGCCGTGTGGCGGGGCTCTCCCTTAGAGATAGGGTGAGAAGCTCTGCCATCCGGGAGGAATTCAAAGTAAAGCCGCTGCTCCTTCACATCGAGAGGAGCCAGATGAGGTGGTTCGGGCATCTGGTCAGGATGCCACCTGAACGTCTCCCTAGGGAGGTGTTTAGGGCACGTCCAACCGGTAGGAGGCCACGGGGAAGACCCAGGACACGTTGGGAAGACTATGTCTCCCGGCTGGCCTGGGAACGTCTCGGGATCCCCCGGGAAGAGCTAGACGAAGTGGCTGGGGAGAGGGAAGTCTGGGTTTCCCTGCTTAGGCTGTTGTCCCCGCGACCCGACCTTGGATAAGTGGAAGATGATGGATGGATGGATGGATGAATTTTACTGACATTTAAAGATAGTGTTTCGGTCAAACCATCTCTTTAATTTGTTCATTTATTTAGCATTATTAGTTTCAGTGTGTTCTCTCCTGAACAAAACGCTGTAATCGGTGGCTCTCCAGTGTTGATGGCGAAACTTCACTCCCCATATTTGTCTTTTTTGCGGGTTGTCAGGAAAGCGTTATAAAAACTTTCTACAATTATTGTGGGTGATGCTGCAACACAGGGTATTTTTACACGTCGATATATTTGCGAGGAAGCCCCGCAAACACATAGCATCAGCTCAAAGTTAATAGCAGTGGTGGCGCTCTATAGTCACGTGAGTGCCTTTTGACCAATCATTAAGATCGCCTGACACCGAGTTGGCTACAGTCTCTTTATACACGGCTCTGGCACAAACGATAGAGACAAGTTTGGGAGAGATTTGGACCAACTTCACACAGGTCATTAGCACCACTTCAAAATGTCTACTCACAGTTGTGACTTACTTTTTCATCTCTGAAAACGGGTTCATGTTGAGCACAAAGTGGTAGAGCCCCGACTACATGCGCCAATACACACATGTGTAGAGCGTTCTTCTAGAACAGTGGTTCTCAAATGCGGGTACGCGTACCCCTGGGGGTACTTGAAGGTACGCCAAGGGGTACGTGACATTTTTTAAAAATATTCTAAAAATAGCAACATTTCAAAAATCCTTTATAAATATATTTATTGAATAATACTTCAACAAAATATGATTGTAAGTTCATAAACTGTGAAAAGAAATGCAGCAATGCAATTATTCAGTGTTGACAGCTAGATTTTTTGTGGACAAGGTTCCATAAATATTGATGTTTAAAGATTTATTTTTTTGTGAAGAAATGTTTAGAATTAACTTCATGAAACCAGGTGGATCTCTATTACAATCTCCAAAGAGGGCACTTTAAGTTGATGATTGCTTCTATGTGTAGAAATCTTTATATATAATTGAATCACTGGTTTATTTTTCGACAAGTTTTCAGTTATTTTTATATCTTTTTTTCCAAATAGTTCAAGAAAGACCGCTACAAATGAGCAATATTTTATATTTTGTTATACAATTTAATAAAAAAATCCTTTATCTCTTTTTTTCAACCAAAAATTCTTTGCTTTGATTAGGCGGTGCTTGAATTGAAAAAGTGTTCAGAGGGGGTACATCACTGAAAAAAGGTTGAGAACCACTGTTCTAGAAGACTGTAAGCGGTTACAGCCGCCAAGGAGGGAAAAAGTACAAATTTAGCAGCATGACCGTGATGGCACAGGACAGACATGGCGCGCAGGTCAGGAGGGTTGGATGTAGGTAGGAGGCTTGTGACAGGAAATACTAAAGGAATGCAAGATGGTGGGTATCTATTAACCTGCAGGATGTCAACATGGAAAAGTGTAGAGTTTGCGGTTATGATAGCTTCCAAATTGTTGTGGACTATTGTTGGACCTGAGACAAAGTCATGTTAGCTGTAATGTCCACTCAGTTTATACCCTGTAATAAAGATATGCTCTTATTAGGGCTGGGCGATATGACCTTTTATTAATATCTCAATATTTTTAGGCCATGTCACGATAAACGATATATATCTCAATATTTTGCCTTAGTCTTGAATGAACACTTGATGCATATAATCACACCAGTATGATGATTCTATGTGTCTACATTCTTGTTCATACTGCATAAATATATGTTTATTTTAAACTTTCATGCAGAGAGGAAAACCACAACTAAGTCAATTGACCAAAACTGTATTTATTAAACAGTTATTAAGCAGGGGCACAAACATTCATGTCATTTCCAAAACAGAAAGTGCAAGATTGTCAGACACATTTTAAAACTTGCTGTTAGTGCACTTTTGTGCATGATGTCACTAAGATGACATATCAAAACACTAAATTAAAGTGCACTTTTTGCACAGAACACCACAATAGTTAGAAACAAAAAAAGTGCACTTTTGTGCATGATGTCACGCAAGATATCTCTGCGCTGCTGATCCGCCTCCGCTTGGGATGGTTTCCTGGTGGCTCCGCTGTGAACGGGACTCTCGCTGCTGAGTTGGACCCGCTTTGGACTGGACTCTTGCGACTGTGTTGGATCCATTGTGGATTGAACTTTCACAGTATCATGTTAGACCCGCTCGACATCCATTGCTTTCCTCCTCTCTAAGGTTCTCATAATCATTATTGTCACAGACGTCCCACTGGATCATTATTGTCACCGATGTCCCACTGGGTGTGAGTTTTCCTTGCCCTTATGTGGGCCTACCGAGGATGTCGTGGTGGTTTGTGCAGCCCTTTGAGACACTAGTGATTTAGGGCTATATAAGTAAACATTGATTGATTGATTGATTGATATTTCAATAAGTGTCAAATAAAAATGAGCTGCATAACAGGAAATGAAATAGTGTATGTCCTTCGCTATGTGGTAGGTTCCTGCCGACGTTATCTCCTGCCGACTATTTTTTTCATACGGTGTTGATGTAGGAATGGTTGCTACGGCATTTTGTTGATGTGGCACCGAACGGAGATGTTGACATTCGGAGTTTCAAGCACTCTTCATTCTCTGGCAGGTGACTTTTCAAATGATGCTACAAATTAGTAGTGCTGTTACTTTTTGTAGCAACGTTTTTGCCGCATACTTGACATGTTACGGTTGTCTTTTCAACATCTTCCCGCTTGCAAACCACCGCCAGACGATGGACCTAGTGCTGTTTTTCTTTAGAATTAATTATTCCTTCATTTGTTACCAGATTGGCACCTTATTTCTCTCGTATTACCACTTGCACCGCACCATCACAGCTAACGTTACCCACGCTGCTATGTCTATGTTCCGCGAGGGCGTATGACGTTGCACGCGTGACAGTAAGTGATGTATGTAAGAAGGTGCGCTTGTTTTACGTCTCTGAGAAGCAGATACAAGAAAGAGTGAGAAACGCCTGTAGTGTAATGCCCGCAGCTAAAAGCAACTGCGTGAGATCGTGTACTCGAGTTTCACAATATAGTCATTTTCTATATCGCACAAAGACAAACACACGATATATCGAGTATATTCGATATATCGCTCAGCCCTAGCTCTTATTATTATCATTATTTGACACATGGTCAATAAATTAGGCTATTGTTTGCTAAGTCTCCACAAAGTAGTGTTGTCCCTATACCAATATACATATAATACGGGACGGCGTGGCGCAGTGGGAGAGTGGCCGTGCGCAACCCGGGGGTCACTGGTTCAAATCCCACCTTGTACCAACCTCGTCACGTCCGTTGTGTCCTGAGCAAGACACTTCACCCTTGCTCCTGATGGGTGCTGGTTGGCGCCTTGCATGGCAGCTTCCTCCATCAGTGCGTGAATGTGTGTGTGAATGGGTAAATGTGGAAGTAGTGTCAAAGCGCTTTGAGTACCTTGAAGGTAGAAAAGCGCTATACAAGTACAACCCATTTATCATTTATTTATTTAATACATTTTGATACCGGTACCAAAATGTATTTTGATGCTTTTTGGTACTTTTCCATACTTTTCTAAATAAAGGGAACCACAAAAAATGGCATTAAAGGCTTTATTTTAACAAAATATCTTACGGTAGATTAAACATGTTTCTTATTGCAAGTTTGTCCTTAAATAAAATAGTGAACATACAAGACAACTTGTCTTTTAGTACTAAGTAAGCAAACAAAGGCTCCTAATTTAACTGCTGATGTATGCAGTAACATATTTTGTCATTTTCCATTTTATTATTTTGTCAAAAAAGTGGTAGAAAATGAATTTTTAATGTACTTGTTCGTTTACTGTTAATATCCGCTTACTTTCTCTTTTAACATGTTCTATCTACACTTCTGTTAAAATGTAAAAATCTACTATTCGTCTGTTGTTTGAATGCTTTACATTAGTTTTGGATGATACCACAAATTTGGGTACCAATCCGATACCAAGTAGTTACAGGATCATACATTGGTCATATTCAAAGTCCTCATGTATCCGGGGACATATTTCATGAGTTTATAAACTTTTTAGAGTCGGTATAGTACCGAATTTAATTAATTAGTATAGAGGTACTATACTGATACTGGTATACCGTACAACCCTGAGCTTGATGGCAACCAATATTGTTCAAATTTGACTCACTGGTGCTTGTCACTTCCCTTAAGGTGTGTAGCAAATTTCCCGGTGATTCAGCTAAACGCACAAGAGCTGTGTGAGAAATTCCATGTCAATTGAAGTCTTAAGTTCTAACAACAGCACCACAATGTTAAGTTAAAAGTTAAGTCAAAGTACCAATGATTTTCAAACACACACACACTAGGTGTGGTGAAATTTGTCCTTTGCATTTGACCCATTCCCTTGTTCACCCCCTGGGAGGTGAGGGGAGCAGTGGGCAGCAGTGGTAGACGCGCACGGGAATGATTTTTGGGGATTTAACCCCCAATTCCAACCCTTTATGCTGAGTGCCAAGCAGGGAGGTAAGGGCTACCATTTTTATAGTCTTTGGTTTGAACTCACAACCTACCGATCTCAGGGCGCACACTCTAACCACTAGGCCACTGAGTAGGTGTAATGTAGAAAATGGCTCAGGTGGTAACACAGTCAGGGTGCATGTTAACAGCATTGTCACCCAAGTCGAGGAGTCCTTTTCCCCTCAGTTCTTTTAGAGCTTGGCAAGACTTGTCAAGCTGTCCCTGCAGGTGTTGCAAACGGGAACATTTCAGAGTGATGACGCCTGAAATGCACAACTTTCCCCAACCCCCACCTTCTTGCACCTTTTATGTGGATTACACTTCTTCCCTTTGGCTCCCATCATCGTCACTAAGTCCCCCTGAGTGGTTTCCAAAAGACAAGCCATATATTACAAGATGATTTGTGGCCTAATCTGCACAGTAGTTACTCTTTGATTACTCCTTCCTTTTACTCTCAAGAATCCTTCAGGATGATGTGCTGCTGGTATTCTTTGCCAAATGGTGTCGTAGTTTGTCACACAAAACGGGATTAATGGATACTGCATGTCTATACAGAAATAATCTTGGAATTGTTGTGAAGCCAAACCTGAAATGTTTTGTTTTTTTATCTTCATTGTGACCCTTAAATTGACAATGCCTGTCTTGTTTGGAAGCTGTGCCAGTTATTTTGGTACCCCTTTGGATTTACTGCTTTAGTACAAACATGGCCTTAGTGGATTGGAAGACCTAAAAAACTACACATGGAGCTTTTAATGTAGTGATCGTAAAGATACTGCAATCTTTGTGGTTAATGCATAAAATCCTTGGTTTTTGTGTATGGGTGGTTGGTGTGGGGTTAACTGGATTTACATTACTCTTGGAAAAACCCGTCTGCTTATATTTTTCGCCTATTCTAATTAAGTGCCAGAGGTGGCACAATAGTGTATTTGAAGTTTGTTAGCTTTGATGCTAGAAGGTAGAATATTTAAATACCGCTTTTTTCTGACTATAAGGCGCACTTAAAATACTTTAATTTTCTCAAAAACCGACAGTGCGCCTTTTAACCCGGTGTGCCTAAAATACAAAATGATTCTGGTTGTGCTAACCGACTTCGAAACAAATTTTATTTGGTACTTGGTATAATGATAAATGTGACCAGTAGATGGTAGGCACTCATAAGAGATACGTGTAGACTGCAATATGACGCCAGTAAACAACATCCATCCATTTCCTACCACTTATTCCCTTCTGGGGTCGCGGGAAACGCTTTGTGCCTATCTCAGCTACAATCGGGCGGAAGGCGGGGTACACCCTGGACAAGTCTCCACCTCATCGCAGGGCCAACACAGATAGACAGACAACACTCATACTCACATTCACACACTAGGGCCAATTTAGTCTTGCCAATCAACCTATCCCCAGGTGAATGTCTTTGGAAGTGGGATGAAGCCGGTGTACCAGGAGGGAACCCACACATTCACGGGGAGAACATGCAAACTCCACACAGAAAGATCCCGCGTCTGGGATTGAACCCAGGACCGCAGGACCTTCGTATTGTGAGGCAGACACACTAACCCCTCTCCCACCGTAAAGCCCACAAACTTTAAATGTTCCATTGAAAATAAAGAACATTACACACGGCACTCAAAAAGTAGTCAGAGATACAAGTATTTTACTATGGTGTGTGTATAAGGACCGCAAAATGGTATGCTTGGTTCCCAAGTGAGTATCCAATCACAAGTTGCGAAATACGGCGTGGCGCAGTGAAAGAGTGACCGTGCGTAACCCGACGGTCCCTGGTTCAATCCCCACCTAGTACCAACCTCGTCACGTCCGTTGTGTCCTGAGCAAGACACTTCACCCTTGCTCCTGATGGGTGCTGGTTAGCGCCTTGCATGGCAGCTCCCTCCATCAGTGTGTGAATGTGTGTGTGAATAGGTAAATGTGGAAGTAGCTTTGAGTACCTTGAAGGTAGAAAAGCGCTATACAAGTACAACCCATTTATTTAACAGGAAGTGGCACCGGAGTAAAACGAGCCATAGAAAGTCACAAAAAAGGAGAGCAAAATGTTTATTAGGTGGCAGATATATATTTGCAAAGCCATTTTCAAGAAAGATACTTTAGACAAACTAGATCTTGTGTTTGGATCTGCGTGCGTTCTCTCAGGGCACTCCGGCTTCCTACCAACTCCAAAGACATGCACCTGGGTAAAGGCTGATTGGCAACACTAAAATTGTTCCCTAATTTGATTTACAGTAAATTCCTGGTAAACACAGCTGTCAGTATTTTACTGTGAATTATTTAGTTGTTTTTTTAACAGGTTAACAACATATAATTTTTTGTTTGATAGTAATTTACCATAAGCAAAACAGTTATCAACTGTATCTGCAACTATCAACCTCCTCAGTGGCCTTGTGGTCAGAGTGTCCGTCCTGAGACTGGAAGATCGTGAGTTCGAACCCCGGCCGAGTCACACCAGAGACTATAAAAATGGGACCTATTACCTCCCATTACTCAGCATCAAGGGTTAGAATTGGGGCTAAATCATCAAATGATTCCCAAGCGCGGCCACCTTTGCTGCTCACTGCTCTCACATCCCAAGGGGTGAACATGGGGATGGGTCAAATGCAGAGGATGATTTCAGCACATTAATGTGTGTGTTACTATTGTTGGGATTTTAACTTTTATTTTTAACTGTAAAATAAACAGATTCAACAACCACAGCTGCCAGTATTTTAGATAGCACGGATTTTTATTGACAGCGTGCTCAGCATTGATGACGGTGTCTGCGTCGGGATGCCCTCCAAAATACCTCCACATTGTTTTTTTTGCATCTTTCGATCTCACAAAGTGCAACAGTTGTTTTTAGTGCGGCCGATAAGGACGATTGGCAATGCAAACCATCCATCTCCCCGATGGTGCTCTTGTGCAATTTGGAACTTGAATCCAGGCAATCTGATGCCAAAGAAAACGGGCCGTCCATACCCCTCGGTACAAACACTCTCACTTTGGTCACGGTGAGACACAAGGGGGTAGGAGGTGACGCCAGCACAAAGGCAGCGGGGGCTCGTGGCCGTGGCGACCGCTTAACATTCCATTGCCTGCTCTCCGGATTTGTGTATGGCACAGTTTTTTTTTCGCCGACGTTGAGATGACACGGGTGGAGGTCTTAGGAGGCGGGGGGGGCGCCGGCTCTATAGTCCTAAAAGCAGCAACGCTATCTGCAGGCCCTTCGGGTGTTTGTGAAGCACTTCTGAACTGAGGTGGGGCAATGTTTGGCAGGCTGGGGGTGCTGTCTTAGCTTGTTGGACGTGCCCGCTCCCTCAGGGGTGTTTGCACTCAAGGATTACACCTCCAATCTCCTTCTCGTGTGATTCCTTCCCTAAATGTATCATCATTGCTCCCCACTCCCGTTGCTCCCCCCGTGCACCCTCGCCTTTCTTAATCAGCTCTTGCAAGCATTTCTTCTCCTTCTGTTTGTTTTGCAGGTCGAGATATATGACAGCTCTCATCATAACTTTGCTGTCATTATTTTGGCATTAGACATCAACTATTTTTCTCCCCTCTTTGGAGCAATTACCATTTGCATGCCTGTGCAGAGGGAACACAACTTCTTTTGTTCCCCCCCACCCCCAACTTGTGGGTGCATGCAAGCATTTGTTTGAGGTTGAGTTGAAGGACTATTAATGTTGTGGAGTCATTCTATGTCCAACAAACACGTATCTTTGTGTCCTGTTAGTCTATTAGTCTGTGCTCACACTTGAGGTTGGATACTGAATAAGCACACTCTGGCATGGTTCACTTAGTATTCACACTGGTATTTTTGCCCTGGGCAGTAAATGACATATGCATCAAGTAAGGGCTTTATTGAGCAGCTTTTCCTATATATTACGTGATAGAATGCAAATATATACAGTACAGGCCAAAAGTTTGGACCCACCTTCTCATTTCAATGCGTTTTTTTAATTTTCATGACTATTTACATTGTAGATTGTCACTGAAGGCTTCAAAACTATGAATGAACACATGAACACCTTGCAGAGAGAATGAGCACGTTCAGTGGAAGGCTCAGACTCCCAAAATGCAACACGGACCACAGAAGGTCCTTCATACCGACAGCCATCAGACTGTATAATGCATATGTTCCTTGACTGCACTTCAATGTAGAATATATTTATATTATTCATATATTATATATTACATATATAATATATTATATTATTTATTATTATTTTTTTTTATTATTATTGTCTATTGTGAGTGAACTCTGGTGCTGAATTTCCCCCAGGGATCAATAAAATACTTTCTATTCTATTCTATTCTATTTTATGTTGAGTTATGCACTTAGCAAAAAAAGGTAAAATAACTGAAAACATGTTTTATATTCTAGTTTCTTCAAAATAGCCACGCTTTACTCTGATTACCGCTTTGCACACTCTTGGCATCCTCTCGTTGAGCTTCAAGCAGACCTGTGAAGTGAAAACCATTTCAGGTGACCACCTCTTGAAGTTCATTGAGAGAATGCCAAGAGTGTGCGAAAAAGTAATCAGAGCAAAGGGTGGCTATTTTGAAGAAACTAGAATCCAAAACATGTTTTCAGTTATTTCAACTTTTTTTGTTAAGTAAACTCTGCATGTGTTCATTCATAGTTTTGATGCCTTGAGTGACAATCTACAAAAATTAAAATAAATAAATAAGTAAAATATAATAATGAATAGATAATTATACATTTAAAAAATAAAGAAAACGCATTGAATGAGAAGGTGTGTCCAGACTTTTGGCCTGTACTGTATATAACATGTAATATATAGTCTCCATCAGATGACATTTTACCAGAAGCTTCTGACATAAACACTTCTCACAAAAAGTTTGGGATAATTGTCTTTCTGGGTGAAAATTTGAGGCTGAAATTAAAATGCTGTACTAAAATGGCCTGCACTAAAATGTTTGATTTCAACTTCCCTAAACTTTTGAATGCACATGTCCAAATGTTTCACTACTTTTCACGCAACGTATCATTCTTAGTAGCTGGACATCAAAATGGTTAAAAGAAAAAAACAAATCACAGAAAAGCATACAAAATATCTGACTCTGTTTCTATTTTGCAATTAGCTGATGACAGTCTGTGACACCCTAAGCCAGTACGACCCCCCCCCCCCAAAAAAGCAAACCTTAAACCCCCCTGCCCCCAATCCCTTCACGACTATAAATAGTTTCCGTTTTTTATAAAATGGTTGCAAGTACACCTCTTTAAAATATTGCAACCTCATTAGTCTGTAACAGAAAATATTTAAAGTGCATCAGCTAGCCTAAAATGAAAAAAAAAAAATCCTTATTTAAACTATAAATATTTTTTTGAACGAATTGAACCATTTGATACTCATCCATCCATCCATCCTTTTGTCTACCGCTTGTCCCTTGCGGGCTCGCGGGGGGTGCTGGAGCCTATCTCAGCTGCATTTGGGCGGAAGGCGACGTACACCCTGGACCATTCGCCACCTCATCGCAGGGCCAACACAGATAGACAGACAACATTCATTTACTTGATCAAATTGTTGATTAAGTATGCGTTGCATTCACTCATGTGTGTGTAAAAGCTGCATATATTATGTGTCTGGGCCAGCATGGTGTTTGTATGGAGGAAAAGTGGACGTGACGACAGGTTGTAGAGGACGCAAAAGGCAGTACCTTCAAGTTACGCCCCCAATATTGCTGTCCGGGTGGAAATCGGGAGAAATTCAGGAGAATGGTTGCACCGGATGATTTTCGGGAGGGGCACTGAAAATCGGGATGGTTGGCAAGTATGATTTATCGTTAAATTGGCAGTCCCGTCAGCGATCCTGTTCTGTCTCCCTGTAATGTTTGATCCTGTTCTTATATCTTTGTAATTTTTGTCTGATCTTGAATGGGATTGTGCTGAAAATTTCCCCTTGGGTATTAATAAATTATTTCTGATTCTGATTCTGTTAGTGAGGACACCTATTTATCTTAGACAAACACAGCCCTCTGTGATAGGAACACAGCTTTAGATTTGGATCCTTGTGCACCATCCTTCCCCCTTTTGGATGACCTCCCCAGGTGACATCCTGCATAGCTTCCCTCCCTTGCCTGCAGCTCATAGTGTCGCATGACTGCTAAAGAAACATATAATGTACCTTTTTATTGCATTCTTTTTAGTTTTGCCGGAACTTCTTCTGTAATAACTTTGATGGAAGCTGCAGCCAAAGTCAACATTGTAAAAAAGGAATAATAATAATAAAGGCAGCCACTGGCTACAAAAGCAACATAGCATATTGTGGAATGAGCAGTACACAAAGGCAATAAAATGTGGATTTTGGTCGTTGGCATCAGATGAAATACTCTCATGCCACAACCTGCTGTGGAACTTTCGTTGATTCGTTTTTGCTTAAGCGATTTGTCGCTAATTATTCAATTTTTCAGTTTGTTTCCGTTGGGGGTTGTTGACCATGAATCAGAAAGATTTTTCCAATTTGTCTCGGAGACGTTACCAGAGGTAAAATACCAGACGAGTCAATCAGGTGCACCGTGAAGTATCGCCCACGCCCTGGAGTTGAACCCATTTTTCATCTGGGACAGGAATGCTTATTTGTCAGGCTTTAGCTTTTTAATCCAAACGTCCATGTAAGTGATCTTATGACTGATTGATGTGTCTTCACTATGGAGCGGAGGAACATGCTGTCTCCTGACTCTTGGAGCGGAACTCCCTTTGCAACACAATCTTGTTTAGTGAGGAGTGGATCTGAAGCGACTGGGTCGCTCCGTCCCTTTGGCCCGCTTCCACTTAACAAGCGCTTGTTGGCCGGACTCCAGAAGCACCTACAGGAGAACTGTGACATCGCCGCTAACAAAGAGCTTCATTTTTGCCGTTCAATCTCCTTACAAGCACTTCACCATCAACTAATTCAAAGAGCTTTGTCCAGAATTGTAACTGTTTTACTTGCTAATTGGCTTTTTCGAACTTACAGCTTTACAAACATGAACCCAGTCACCTCTTATATAAGATTGTTGCTCAGTATTAGGGATAGTCTCACACGCATTTGAATAGTTTTCCCCTCTGATCTTTGAAATATAAATGTCGTGTTTTGAAAAGCTTGGCCCTACCTGGCACTAGATCTTTCCTGTTCAGCCTCGCACTCCTGGCGTTGGATCCATTCACACATGGCCTCACCAAACGCTCGTTAGTTAATGAGTGGGGTTATGAGCCATTGATCAAAATTGTGACTCCACCCAAACTTCCTCCTCTTTTATTCTCATTTTGCTTTTGGTACCTCCAGGAAATATATGTAATTGCTGTCAGTTACTAAGTCACTTAAAAGTTAACGTTCCACTGATAGTCACACACACTCGGTGTGGTGAAATTAACCTCTGCATTTGACCCATTCCCTTGTTCCACTTCCTGGGAGTTGAGGGGAGCAGTGAGCAGCAGCGGTGGCCACGCTTGGAAATCATTTGGTGATTTAACCCCCAATTCCAACCTTCGATGCTGAGTGCCAAACAGGGAGGTAATGTATCCCATTTTTCTAATCTAATCTAATGATTCGGCCAGGGTTTTAACTCAAGACCTCCCAATCTCAGGGCAGACACTCTAACCATAAGGCCACCGAGCAGGCTTTTGGGTCATATTATCGTTTTTTTCTACTTCCTGGTGGTCTACATAACATGTAATGGTAGTTCTTGTGTCAAAATCTTGCAGACCTATTTCACGCCGCTTTCCCTTCAAAATGCGCTGTTTTGTTAGTGGTCTAAAATTACAAGCCGAAACCCTCCTCCAAGCCTAGCCCCCTTCGACTGCCGACTCCACCCTGTCAGTAATGTTGAAGTTTTTAGCGCTTCCATATTGAGTCAACTAACAGATGTAAGTTGCAATTATTTGCTTTTTTTATCAGAAGTGACAACGACAGAGAATTTTGGCATGCATGCACATGTACAAGTCTTCTACCCCACATCAAAGTTCCGTTTTAGGGCCATTTAATTTCTCTATTTTTATTCATTATTTACCTCAAATGTTCTCATTCTGTCATGTTCATCTCTATGCCGACGACTCTGTTGTTTACCATTCCAATTCTGATGTATCCCAAATCAAGTATAATTTGAAACAAATTTGCCAAACTGTACAACACTGGTTTAATAACAAGTTTGATCTTAATGTGGCACAAAATTATTACAAAAATGTATTATTACTTCTAGTGATGGAACTCCACTAGAGTGAGTTTATGTGTTCAAATACCTTGTTTTTTGGATCGAACTCGAGCTTACCTTTCAACCACACATTGACTTTGTAAATATATTATACATTAAAGATGTTTGTAAGAAAATCTATGGCTTATCACAGATCAATCCATTATTTTTCCATCCATCTATCCATTTTCTACCGCTTATTCCATTTGGAGTCGCGGGGGGCGCTGGTGCCTACTCAGCTACAATCCGTCGGAAGGCGGCGTACACCCTGGACAAGTCGCCACCTCATCGCAGGGCCCCATTATTTTTAATTTTTATTATCCATCCATCCATTTTCTACCGCTTATTCCCTTTTGGGGCAGCGGGGGGCGCTGGCGCCTATCTCAGCTACAATCGGGCGGAAGGCGGGGTACACCCTGGACAAGTCGCCACCTCATCGCAGGGCCAACACAGATAGACAGACAACATTCACACTCACATTCACACACTAGGGCCAATTTAGTGTTGCCAATCAACCTATCCCCAGGTGCATGTCTTTAGAGGTGGGAGGAAACCGGAGTAACCGGAGGGAACCCACGCATTCACAGGGAGAACATGCAAACTCCACACAGAAAGATCCCGAGCCTGGATTTGAACCCAGGACTGCAGGACATTAATTAATAAAATATTTTATACTTTCCCTACTCAATTAAGCAGGTGTTGTTTTCCAAAACACTACAGACTCTATCCTCAACATTCAACAACATCGCAACGTTTGTGTCATGTACTGACTGTTGTGGCTGTTCACTGGCTTAGTCCTAAATCGAGGCGTCACTATCACTGGGTTTTGTTTCTCTTTAAATTTGGACTGTCAGAAATGTCAAAATAATAGAGAAATTGTCAATTCAGCAAAATCATTTTATAATTTTACCGCTGCATTCTGGGTGACGTAGAGGGGTGATTATATGAATGTCTGCTGGCATGTTTTTTAATGCCGTTCATTTTTCTTTCATAATATCCATCCATCTATCCATCCATTTCCTACCGCTTATTCCTTTCGGGGTCGCGGGGGGCGCTGGAGCCTATCTCGGGAGGAAGGGGGGCACACCCTGGACAAGTCGCCACCTCATAATATACATATATATATATATATATATATATATATGTATACGTGTATGTATGTGTATATATATATATATATATATATATATACATACACATACATACACACATACCACCTGGTAACCTCCTCACGCAGAGTAGAAAAGAGAGACGGCAGATCAATTGGTCTAAAAAGGGGTTTAATTAAAGGCTAGAGTTTATAAATACTTCTACTGAGGTAGCATATCTAACTGATACCTGTAGGGAATTCCAGAGTACTGGAGCCCGAATACAAAAGGGCAGACTTTTTTGGGCCCTGGGAATCACTAATAGGCCGGAGTTATTAGAACACAGTTTTCTGGCTGAGACATATGCTACAATACAAATAGCAAGATGAGATGGAGCTAGAGCATTTAGTACTTTATACGTTAGTAGTAAAACCCTAAAGTGGCATCTTAAGTGCACAGGATGCCAGTGCAGGTGAGCCAGTATAGGCGTAAACTTTCTTGTTCTTGTCAAAAATCTAGCAGCTGCATTTTATGCGCCGTACAGTTGAAGCGAAATCCTCATTTCAATAATGCGGTCTGCACCACCTTGAATTGTACACGCAGTCTTCGTAAATCACACGCAACACGCCCACTCTTATTTCTATCGAGTGCACAGGCTGTTTAGCACCTGTTCTTAGAATCTCAGTAAAACAGGAACCTAGTTTGTTTACTCATTGTGTTTTTATCAGGTTACTATTTTATCATAGGAAAAAAAGTGTAATAGTAAAGTCAATAGAGTTTGTAGTTTATCCGATAAGGAACACATAGAAACATTAATGAAGGATTAAAGTTTGACAGATATATTGTATTCCAAGTCGGGTTGTCCAAACTTTATCTGCACATTGAAAAATCAAAAATGTTGTAGCCTAAGAAGTGACTATACTGTATGTGTCAGCTTTGCCTTATTAGTAGAATCAACACATCCACTGGGACAGAACATTGTATATTAATTTGATAAGTGCAGAATACATGATAAGCAATGCCTTAATCGAATAATATATACACAAGTAAAAGTGTAATGAGTAAAGTTTGTGTGGTTAAGTGCTTCTTTGTAAGTTATTTTCTTTGATGTGCTCAAGGGAGAATATAAAAGTAGAAAATGCATTTATTGGCCTTTTAACAATTCATAACTCTTCGTTGGCAAGTTTCAGTGACATTTTTCCAGCAAAAACTCCTGCTTTCATTTTATTGGAGCAAGTTAAGAGTTTGCAAAGCACTGGCGCTTCCTTTTGCAACCTTTTATTTATGCTAAGAAGCCTTCTGCCATATGTTTGGGATTGAGGGGGAACATATGTGCATAGGAAATGTAGGGACATCCTAAAGTAGTTTACTCCCTCCTACTGATATTGGCGGACAACTGGAATAGAGGTGGATCAGATGTGAGGTGACGTAAACAGAGCAGACGTACATTTGTCTTGCAATCATCTGCGTGGACTGTTTAGTCCACACTTTAAGTGTATGTGTCAAAACACAACACGCATTCTCAAGGTGACTCCTAAGACCGAACATTTTAAGGCGTGAAAGTATTTCGAATTTGATTAATTTAGTTCCAAAAGCAGAGCGTCATTCTTCATCCCAGCGGCATTCCAGATGACATATAGGATCTTGAAATCTTTGACAGACAGAAAGGGGACAGGTCTGGGCTTAGGACCCGTCAGCATGTGAAGGGTAGCTAATGAAAAGTTGCCAGGGGCGACATGAACATTCCATATCATCGCCATAGCTACCGACCCTCCTTGCTCGACCGCCACCTACCTACCCCCGCCCTCCAAGGAGTCGGGGTCACACACCTGTCTTCTCTTCTTTTGCTTTTCTCTGAAACGTTTTGAACCCTTGGACAGTTGAATCCTCCCTTGTGTATTTAAAAAGCTACATTAGCCATAAATCCTTCCTCGTGGGAACCGAGCAGCAGGGGTCAGTGGGAAAAGCCACAGAGTCAGGCCGGCGCAGCACATGGAGGTCAAAGGTGACACAACTCCAGCAGGTAGGGCGGCAATTAAAAGGTGGAACCTCCTCGGAACTTTTAGGAATTTTGTTTTTTGGGGTTTGACTTGTTTGTGTATTGTCATAAAACTAAACATATGAACTGGGTTTTATCTCTTTATGACATTGGGGATTCAGACTTTTTCAACCTGATGAATGGATACTAACACCAATGAATGTCAAGCAGTACATATCTTCTTCCTCTTCCTTGCTAACATTATTCTAAAAAAAATAAACCGGGCTTTAGCACACTCAAAAACTTACTACCCTATTTTCCG
Source organism: Nerophis ophidion (assembly GCF_033978795.1). Taxonomy (NCBI): domain Eukaryota; kingdom Metazoa; phylum Chordata; class Actinopteri; order Syngnathiformes; family Syngnathidae; genus Nerophis; species Nerophis ophidion. The sequence goes on from NC_084620.1 coordinate 41,437,902, forward strand.
GCATATAAGGCGCACTCAACAGTGCGCCTGATCACCCGGTTCGCCTAATGTACGGAATAATTTTGGTTGTGCTAAGCAACCTCGAAACTATTTTATTTGGTTAATGGTGTAATGATAAGTGTGACTTGTAGATGGCAGTCACACATAAGAGATATGTGTAGACTGCAATATGACTCAAGGAAACTTCACCAAAATGTTATATGTTTCATTGAAAATATAGAACATTACACACGGCGCCCAAAAATCTAAGCGGCTTGAAAATGATTTAAAGAGCCACCATTACCTGTTACGTAGACCACCAGGAAGTGTTTTCAATTTAGAAAAAATAAATCGTCATCGTCAGTGCCCCTAATAACCTGGTGCGACCTATGGTCCGGAAAATACGGTATAATTTACAGGAAATGTGTACACATGTTCATCAGAACAGGAAGCGCAGAAATCATCAATGACCAAGTACAGTACGACACACTGATTTTTGGCCATTTAGGTTTGGAGCATTTGGGGTTGTTGCATTTTTTCTTAGTTTTTGGTGTAATGTTCTTATCCTCGATGTGTTTATTTTGTTTTTAGAATAGGTTGCAGTCTGCAAATGGACCCCGTGCCTCCCTTTAGACATCCCTGGCTTATGCGAACATCAGCCAGCCTGTCTGTGGAGCGTCAACATAAACCATTGTATTAGTATCAACATGTCAACGTTTCTAAATACTTTCCACCTTTTTGCATTTTAACTACTACATTTTTTTCTCAGTTTTCCTGTTTAATTTTTTTAAATTTTAGAATCAATAAAATAAAAAGAATAAAGGTTAGCTGTGGACCGCTTATAGCCGCTCTTTGGACGCCTTTGTTTTGTGGACTATAGCAGGAGTTGGCAACCCAAAATGTTGAAAGAGCCATATTTGACCAAAAATACAAAAAAATTATCTGTCTGGAGCCACAAAAAGTTTAAAACCTTATGTAAGTGTTAGAATGAAGGCAACACATTAAGTTAGTGTCTCAGAGGGTGGGATAACTCCCGGAAATAACTGTCTTCGAAAGGCCAAAAGTATATATGTGTGTGTCCAAGTTAAAGGAAAGGACAGGCTGTCTTAATCTGATGGTTTGCAGCCAATATCACATACAGATAATGTGTCAGGAGACATGCAAATATAAATTAAACACAAATATACCTACAAACGAGGCATAATGATGCAATATGTACACACAGCTAGCCTACATAGCATGTTAGCATGGATTATCAGCACTCCACACAGGTCAATAATATCAACAAAGCTCGCTTTTCTGCATTCACGCACCGCATAAAACATTTGGTGGACAAAATGAGAAAGAGAAGGAGTGGCATAAAACACGTCTTTCTGTGGCATGGACGGAGAAAGTTAAACACGTAAACCAACTAAAATTAGTAGGACAAAATGGTGCTGGCCTAATATTGTCATTGGTTATGCGTAAACACAAACATATTAAACAGTGGGCTTTCTGACATTTAGGAAGGTTGGTGTTATGTCTGTCCTCCGACAGAAACATTATTAAAAAATCTTTTTTCATTTTTGAAAATGCTCCATGAAGCCACTAGGGCGGTGCTAAAGAGCCGCATGCGGTTCGAGAGCCGCGGGTTGCTGACCACCGGACTATAGGATTGATAATTGACTTGGGTCAACTTTGGGTTAGTTAGGTCCACACAGGAAATGACCATTCATTCACCTTGACAATTTTGACACATTGGAAAGCGAGAGTTCCTGGCTGTGTGGCAGGCTCTTCATTCAATTGGCGGACAATTTAAAAAAGAATGTGTGATTTAAAAAAAAAAAAGACTTGAGGTGACATTGGAGCAAAAGGTGAACCGGAGGTGATGCGGTAAAAGGGAGGCCGCGAAGGGCTTCAATCAAACACCTGGGAGAGATCTGAGCTGTGACTGACCTCCTGAGAAGGTCATGGACTGACCTTTACCCTTCTGGCCTACAACTGAAGTCCGAAGATGGTTTTAGAGTCGGTTTATCAGGCTATTAATGCTGATGCAAAAACATCAGCCAATATGCGATTAAGTCACAAAGTCCTAATTAAATAAGATTACAATGACCAATAGTAAACGCATAGTTTTATTGACCAAATTAAACCGGAGTGTGACCTTCTGAGCATGATCAAGGTCATTCCTAAAGTTCAGTAAACTATAGCTTGCAGGGTTAATGTACACCGCCAGCACATTGACTGATTTGGGCGTCTGAGTTGAGTTTAAACCGGACCGTGGTTGCACATTTACTCTCTTTGGACACATGTCAGCGAGCATTCCATTCCCTTTGGAAAGGTCAAGCAGGTGAGAGGAGTGCCGAGAGTGTTCCTGTTGTTTCCTGAAAAAATTTTTTTCGAACACGCATACACGTGGTTTCTCTTTAGCGAGACCACAAAAAGGGGAAAAAAAAGGAGTTGAATGAAAGCAAGAATGAGGCGTTCCTATTTGTAATCAGCGCACCTGGATGCCTCGTGGCTAATTGACCTGAGCAGGTGGATGCATGACTGACCGTATATACCTGACAAAGAAAAAAACAAAAACCTATATAAATGATATCTTCAGACTTAAAAATCCGATACGCATTAAATATTATGTATTAAATAAAGTATTTCCTAGTTTTGTTCCTCTTTAATCCATACGTTATGGTACTCTGATTATTTTATTATTTTATTTTGGATCATTGCAAGGTGGGGTAGCACGGTGGACCAAGGGTTAGTGCATGTGCCTCACAATACTAAGGTCCTGAGTAGTCCTGAGTTCAATCCCGGCTCGGGATCTTTCTGTGTGGAGTTTGCATGTTCTCTCCGTGACTGCGTGGGTTCCCTCCGGGTACTCTGGCTTCCTCCCACTTCCAAAAATTTAGAGAAAAAAATGTGTCTGGGGGCCGGTATATCTGATTTTTACAAACACAAATTCAAAACCTCACAATAATTCTGTCTGATTGAATGCTAAAAACGTTATGACAGATCGTCCAAAAAAAAAAGGTCTTGGAATTTTACGGTTTGTTACTGAAAGAGACACCCAGAATGTACATGAAAATACAGAATGTGGAATTTACAATATTACCTATGAATGATAAAACACTGAATGTTGACAACATATGGCCGTCGCACCCCCTCTCGATCGACATATTTTACAATCAACAAAAATGCAACAAACACAGCAAAATATTAATGCGAAGGGTAAAAGAAAATTCCACCTACTATCTGATATAAATAAATAAATGATATATGGGTTGTACTTGTATAGCGCTTATCTACCTTCAAGGTACTCAAAGCGCTTTGACACTACTTCCACATTTACCCATTCACACACACATTCACACACTGATGGAGGGAGCTGCCATGCAAGGCGCTAACCAGCACCCATCAGTAGCAAGGGTGAAGTGTCTTGCTCAGGACACAACGGACGTGACAAGGTTGGTACTAGGTGGGGATTGAGCCAGGGATGCTTGGGTTGTGCATGGCCACTCTTCCACTGCGCCACGCTGTCCCTATATCTGATTAATCACTAAGCTTTGTTGTTAAAAATCTCCTTCCGTGTCTGTCCCTGATACCCGCATTTCAGGCTGACGCTCTGTGGAAACGCTCCCCTCCCACACTGCTTGGTACCTTGTTTGAGCTGCTGTGACGTAGACTACCATGGTAACTACCGTATTTTTTGGACTATAAGCCGCAGTTTTTTTCATAGTTTGGCCAGGGGTGCGACTTATACTCAGGAGCAACTTATGTGTGAAATTATTAACACATGACCGTAAAATATCAAATAATGTTATTTAGTTCATTCACGTAAGAGACTAGACGTATAAGATTTCACGGGATGTAGCAATTAGGAGTGACAGATTGTTTGAAAAACGTATAGCATGTTCTATATGTTATGGTTGGTATTTGAATGACTCTTACCATAATATGTTACGGTAACATACCAGGCACCTTCTCAGTTGGTTATTAATGCGTCATATAAGGTACACTTATTCAGCCTATTGTTCATTATTCTTTATCTATTTTAAATTTCCTTTCAAATGTCTATTCTTGGTGTTGGATTTTATCAAATAAATTTCCCCAAAAAATGCGACTTATACTCGTTTCTTTTCATTCTTTATAATGCATTTTCGGTAGGTGCGACTTATTCTCCGGAGCGACTTATACTCCGATAATCATGCAAAAGCGCAGATTCCAACCATTGAACTACTTTGTATAGTTCAAGACTAACGGTCATTAGAAAACATCACTGCACATCATAATGGCAGTTTCCAGTAGTTGTCCTACAGTTTCCTACAGTTTCCATCTTAAATATGTGAAAAAAAATGATTTGGGCCAGATTGAAAAACTTAACAGGCTGTATGCGGCTCCTGGGCCTTAATTTGCCCCTCGGTCTAATGTCTAAGTCTAAGTAATCTTGGCCCGTTATAAGGCTTTCCCCACTATTAGCTTCAAAATAAATGGAAGTGAAAGGTAATACTTATGCCATAGTACATTGCAGTCTTGATACACTTCACTGATGTTATTTTTATTAACTAATATAATATTATACCAAACACTTCCCTCCCCCCAGCGTTGTTTCAATATGCCCGACTACTAAAAGTGTCCTCTGATCATGGATCTAAGAAGTGTGTGTCAACACCATGGGCCCCTCTGACAATATTATCTTTTTCTTTCCGGCTTCTTCGGCCCTCGTTTGTCTGAGAGCAGCCTGATTCAAAAGGGGGACTCTCCATCCATCCTTCTTGTTTCCTGTGCTGAAGAGGCGCTCAAGGTGGGCTTGTCGGGGCACGACTGCAGTGGTGTGTGTGAAGCCATGATGCCTGCCAGCTGTATAAATCTGCGCTAAATCCATGCTTTTCTTTTGATAAAACACTGTTATTGCAGTATTCGGTCTCCACAAACCAACCCCCCCATATCTCGAGAGGGTGTCCTCACCACAGCTGCTATAAAATCAGGGCGAGCGTGCACGTCGACGTACGTGTAAACACAGACATGCATCGCTCATCCCTCTTAATTGACTGCTTGGTGGTCCGATCTGTTTCTAGTAGTTTCTGAGATGGACGTCACATGGTGGAGAGGGTCAAAGGTTGCACAATCCGACACGTGTGAAGGGCTTTGTATATACTGTTTTGTTTACCTGAGGAATGTTCTGCTTTGTAAAGTTACAGTGCTTTAAAAAAAATACACATTAAATAACATTGTTTTTACAAGTTTGAATGGAATGTTGGATAGACAGAAAGAAAGGTGAGGACAAAGAAAAACAACTTTTCTTCAAACCTGCACACTTATTATCCATAGGCGAGGATGGCGATTGCCTATGGCCGTGACCTTTTTCTTTTTTTTACTGTCAACAAACGATGTTTAAAGAATTCTCCCCTTCTGTGGAGAAGTAAACACAGCAAGCTTTTTACAGTCGCTTGTAAGCGCAAGTAAACACTGAGTTAAGTTCAGTCAAAGGCCTACTGAAACCCACTACTACCCACCACGCAGTCTGATAGTTTATATATCAATGATGAAATATTAACATCGCAACACATGCCAATACGGCCTTTTTAGTTTACTAAATTGCAATTTTAAATTTCCCGGGAGTTTTTTCTTGAAACCGCCGCGTAATGATGACGTGTACGCTTGACGTCACGGGCTGTTAGGAAATTTGAGCGCTGCGCACACACACAGCTAAAAGTCGTCTGCTTTAACCGCCTCATTACACAGTATTTTGGAGATCTGTGTTGCTGAATCCTTTGCAATTTGTTCAATTAATATTGGAGAAGTCAAAGTAGAAAGATGGAGTTGGGAAGCTTTAGCCTTTAGCCACACAAACACACGGTGATTCCTTGTTTAAAATTCACAGAGGTGAAACTTTACTATGGATCACAGCGGACATGGATCCCAACCGAATGTCAACCAGCAAGTTTCGGTGAGAAAAGTGTAGCCGTGGTAAAAAGTCGCTTCTTACCGGAGATCAGCTGAGCTTGTGCCGTCCATAAAGCTGCCGTCGAACTTCCTGAGACACTGCGCGTGAACACACCCGTGGACACACACTGCCGACTATCAGGTACTGTTAAACTCACTAAAACACTAGCAACACAATATAAAGATAAGGGATTTCCCAGAATTATCCTAGTAAATGTGTCTAAAATCATCTGAATCCGTCCCATTGCAATTGTGTTTTTTTTTAACTTGTTTTTTGTTTTTGTTTTTTCTAGTCCGTCGCTATCAATATCCTCAAACATGAATCTTTAATCCTCGCTCAAATTAATGGGGAAATTGTGGTTTGCTCGGTCCGAATAGCTGTTTTTGTTGGAGGCTCCCATTAAAAACAATGTGAATATGTCAGGAGCCATCAACGTGTGACGTCATCGTCTGCGACTTCCGGTAGAGGCAGGGCTTTTCTGTTAGCACCGAAAGTTGCGAACTTTATCGTGGATGTTCTCTACTAAATCCTTTCAGCAAAAATATGGCAATATCGCGAAATGCTCAAGTATGACACATAGAATGGACCTGCTATCCCCGTTTAAATAAGAAAATCCCATTTCAGTAGGCCTTTAAGGTACCAATGATGGTCACACACACACTAGGTGTGATGAAATGTGTCCTCTGCATTCTACCCATACCCTTGTTCACCCCCTGGGAGGTGAGGGGAGCAGTGAGCAGCAGTGGTGGCTGAGCTCGGGAATCATTTTGGTGATTTAACCCCCAATTCCAACCCTTGATGCTGAGTGCCAAGCAGGGAGGTAATGGGTCCCATTTTTATAGACTTTGGTATGACTTGGCCGGGGTTTGAACTCATAACCTACTGTTCTCAGGGCGGAAACTTTAACCACTAGGCCAGTGGTTTTTAACCTTGTTGGAGTTACTGAACCCCAACAGTTTCATATGCACATTCACCGAACCCTTCTTTAGTGAAAAATAAAAATGTTTTTTAAATTCAAGACATAGTTATAGGTTTTTTTACTGGTGCACAAAATGAACCGTGCATGAACATCACCTTGTTCAAAGAATAAAACCAACACAGTGCATGAACTCACAATAAATTACACACCTGCAAATCAGATGGAAAATTAGAGGAAACATTGTTTGGGGGTGTCCATAATACGGCAATAGGGAGACATTTTTATTTACACGATGAGTCGGGTTTATCTTTTTCTCCGCGGCAGAGGCTGCGCCAAACCCCTGAGGCTGACTCACCGAACCCCTAGGGTTCGATCGAACCCTGGTTACGAACCACTGCACTAGGCCAACCGAGTAGGTTCCTTGAGTAAAGTACAAGTGTATGGGTTTAAAGCAGACCTGGAAAAATTAAGTCCCGGGGGCCGCATGCAGTCCGTTAAGCTTTTCAGTCTGGCCCACATGACAATCCCAAATAATTTTTTTAGATCTTTAAGATGGGAACTACAGCTGGCCCATTATGATGTGCAGTGATGTTTTCAAGTATTTCAATGGTTGGCGTCTGTGCTTTTGCATGATATACTAGTTACCGTGGTAATCGAATTAGTTACTACGGTAATCTAAGTCACAGCAGCTCAGACGAGGCACCAAGCATTGTGGGTGGGGAGCGTTTCCACAGAGTGTTTCCAGAGTGGCCAGCCTGAGAGGCGGTTGTCAGGGACAGACGCGGAAGGAGATTTTTACAACAAAGTTCTAAAGCTTAGTAATATATCGATTATAGGTGGGGTTTTTTTACCTTTCGCTTTCATATGGTAAATGGTAAATGGGTTATACTTGTATAGCGCTTTTCTACCTTCAATGTACTCAAAGCGCTTTGACACTACTTCCATATTCACCCATTCACACCCACATTCACACGCTTTTTTACGTTTCGCTTTATTGTAAAATATGTCGATCGAGAGGGGGTGTGGCGTTCATATGTTGTCAATAATCAATGTTTTATCGTTCATAGTCATTATTATAAATCCCACTTTCTTAATTTTCATGTACATTCCAGGTGTCTCATTCAGTTAAAAAAAAATTATATTCCATTTTGTTTAAGGCGGTCTGTCATAAAGTTTTTAAGCATTCAATCCAGCATTATTGTGAGGTTTTGTATTAATGTTCCTAAAAACAGATATGCCTGGCCCCAGACAATTTTTTTTCTCAAAAAAATTGCCCAGGCCTGATTTAAAATATATATATTTTTTATTCCCATGACTGTAAGGTGTATAGATTAGTACAGTGGTTCTCAACCTTTTTTCAGTGATGTACCCCCTGTGAAAATTGTTTTAATTCAAGTACCCCCTAATCAGGGCAAAGCATTTTTGGTTGAAAAAAAGGGATAAAGAAGTAAAATACAGCACTATGTCATCAGTTTCTGATTTATTGAATTGCATAACAGTGCAAAATATTGCTCATTTGTAGTGGTCTTTCTTAAACTATTTGGAAAAAAGGGAAATAAAAATAACTAAAAACTTGTTGAAAAATAAACAAGTGATTCAATTAAAAATAAAAATTTCTACACATAAAAGTAATCGGGCTTCACGGTGGCAGAGGGGTTAGTGCGTCTGCCGCACAATACGAAGGTCCTGCAGTCCTGGGTTCAAATCCAGGCTCGGGATCTTTCTGTGTGGAGTTTGCATGTTCTCCCCGTGAATGCGTGGGTTCCCTCCGGGTACTCCGGCTTCCTCCCACTTCCAAAGACATGCACCTGGGGATAGGTTGATTGGCAACACTAAAATTGGCCCTAGTGTGTGAATGTGAGTGTGAATGTTGTCTGTCTATCTGTGTTGGCCCTGCGATGAGGTGGCGACTTGTCCAGGGTGTACCCCGCCTTCCGCCCGATTGTAGCTGAGATAGGCGCCAGCCCCCCCCGCGATCCCAAAAGGGAATAAGCGGTAGAAAATGGATGGATGGATAAAAGTAATCATCAACTTAAAGTGCCCTCTTTGGGGATTGTAATAGAGAGATCTGGATTCATGAACTTAATTCTAAACATTTCTTCACAAAAAAGAAATCTTTAACATCAATATTTATGGAACAGGTCCACAAAAGAATCGAGCGGTCAACACTGAATATTGCATTGTTGCATTTCTTTTCACAGTTTATGAACTTACAATCATATTTTGTTGAAGTATTATTCAATAAATATATTATAAAGGATTTTTGAATTGTTGCTATTTTTCGAATATTTCTTAAAAATGTCACGTACCCCTTGGCATACCTTCAAGTACCCCCAGGGGTACGCGTACTCCCATTTGAGAACCACTGGATTAGGAACTAGGTTATACTTATATAGCGCTTTTACACTATTTCCACATTCATCCATTTACACACTGATGGCGGGAGTTGCCACACAAGGCCCTAACCACGTCACATCAGGAGCAAGGGTGAAGTGTCTTGCTCAAGGACACAATGGACATGATACCCTTGGTAGAAGGTGGGGATCGAACCAGGAACCCTCAAGTTGCTGGCACACCGCCACCGACATCCCCCGAAATCTGCATTAAACCGACGTTCCACCCATAAAACCAACTTGGTTTGTAATCATTTTCAAGGTGTAATCTCCTCGTTGGTATGCTGTAGTCCGTCTTTCCTTCTGTTATCTTCTAGTCTTCTTGTTTACACCAACAGTGAAGATGCCCATGCTGACGCCACACTCCGGTCTTATTTTAGCTTTTCTTATCCTTTTTTTACTCGGCACAAACGAACCTCAAACGCAGACGTGGATACGGTCGTCTCTCTGCTTTCCAAAATTAGGGCGTAATGAATATTTGCCCCGTGCTGATGCACACCTTCCCTCGGTGGGGATGAGTCACACTGAACCCAACACCCCGTCGCTTCGTTTCGGCTATTTTAAAACTCGTAGAGGGGGAATACAGCAAAGTGTAGCCGTGGTAAAAATAGCGCCTCTCCTGCTTGTTGGAATACCTTGAAGCTACCAGAGTCATACGTCAATTTCAATGACTTTAAACTGCAACGAAATCATTCATTTTCTTAGTGGCAGCCTTTGGGGATTCTTGGAAATAGGAAGAGCTTTCTAGTCGGAGTTGCAAAAGAGCTGTTCGTTATTTGGAGTGACGTCCACTCTGACCTGGCCCACACACCGAGGCGACATTTTGATGAATGCATCATCCAGCGGCGCTCCCACATCAAACTACAACGCTCTTTATGGAGGGAAAATTGGAAGAAAACACGGATCATTGCCGTGATGGCAGAGTCCAGTCCTGAAGGTGGACTTTTTAGTGGGCTTCACTTCATATCTTAAGATTAGAGGTCCGAAAAATTTCATGGAGCTCATTGTTTTATCATTTAGATTTTTTTAGCCAAGAGACTAACCTCGCATGATGTCACTGTTGAAATACAACTATAACTTTAGCACTGTAGCTCACATTTGTATGTTAAAGTTAAAGTTAAAGTACCAATGATTGTCACACACACACTAGGTGTGGTGAAATGTGTCCTCTGCATTTGACCCATTCCCTTGTTCACCTCCTTGGAGGTGAGGGGAGCTGTGAGCAGCAGCGGTGGCCGTGCTCGGGAATCATTTTGGTCATTTAACCCCCAATTCCAACCCTTGATGCTGAGTGCCAAGCAGGGAGGTAACAGGTCCCATTTTTATAGTCTTTGGTATGACTCGCCCGGGGTTTGAACTCACAACCTACCGCTCTCAGGGCGGACACTCTAACCACATAATAGATACATGGCATCTATTAGGGTTGGACAAGTGCATACAATGTATATATCAATGTTTTATTATGAGTACCTTAGTCAGTTTTAAGGCTAACTGTAGGAACATGGCCACATTTTGTTTTGATGATTATTTTTAAATCTTATGATATAAGGGGTATAGTAGAGCGGTGTGATATTACAAAATATATATATATATATATATTTTTTCTCACATCAATCAATATCGATGTGTATCAAGTTATGTATGAAATCAGTCAAAACCTATTTATATATTGTCTGGACCTTTTGATGATATTATGGACCGTAGAAATGGTGAAATCCCTAAATTCCTTGCAATAGCTTGTTGTTGTTCTTCAACAATTTGCTCACACATTTGTTCACAAAGTGGTGACCCTCGCCCCATCCTTGTTCCTGAATGACTGAGCATTTCACAGAAGCTGCTTTTATACCCAATCATGACACCCACCTGTTCCCAATTAGCCTGTTCACCTATGGGACATTCCAAATAAGTGTTTGATGAGCATTCCTCAATTTTCTAAGTCTTTTTTGCCACTTATGTTAGCTTTTTTGAAACATGTTGTAGGCATCAAATTCCAAATGAGCTAATATTTGCAAAAAATAACAACTTACTCCTGTTCGAACATTAAGCATTTTGTCTTAGCAGTCTATTTAATTGAATATAGGTTGGAAAGCATTTGCTAATCATTCTATTCTTTTTTGATTTACGATTTACACAACGTGCCAACTTCTCTGGTTTTGGGTTTTGTACAATAAACAAGTTAAGCTACTGTCTATGTCTAAAGTGGTACACAATAGCGGTTCTTGGAGGCACAATGTCATGTGTGGACAAAAACAACTCATTAGCATTAAAGCTACAGACACCCTAAACAGTGTGCTCCCAGGAGGGTTGACCATTTTGGTCAACACACTTCCAACACACTATTGTGGCACCGCTCAGACTTATTTCGACAAAAAAAACTACATACAATATGCCTCATTGAAGTTATTGTAGACTTAGACTTACCCTTACACTTAGACAAACTTTATTGATCAAGAAGGGAAATTGTTCCGCACAATAGCTCAGTTGGGGCACGACTGGAGTGGTGTTTGGCCGGCTTTCTGGATAAGTTTGTCAATCCGGTCTAAGTCCATTTTGCTGGTGCTGCTCTCCCAACAAACCACAGTAAAGTACAGGGCACCGGACACAACAGACAGAAAACAAATTGCTGCAGACCTTAAAGGACCTAAGCTTCCTCAAGAAAAAGAGTCTGCTCAGACTTATTCCGACGAAAAATACTACATACAATATGCCCCTTTGAAGTTATTCTAGACTTAGACTTAGCCTTAGACTTAGACAAACTTTATTGATCAAGAAGGGAAATTGTTCCACACAATAGCTCAGTTGGGGCACGACTGGAGTGGTGTTTGGCCGGCTTTCTGGATAAGTTTGTCAATCCGGTTTAAGTCCATTTTGCTGGTGCTGCTCTCCCAACAAACCACAGTAAAGTACAGGGTACTGGCCACGACAGACTGAAAAAAAAATTGCTGCACACGTTAAAGGACATAAGCTTCCTCAAGAAAAAGAGTCTGCTCAGACTTATTCCGACGAAAAATACTACATACAATATGCCCCTTTGAAGTTATTCTAGACTTAGACTTAGCTGTAGACTTAGACTTAGACTTAGACAAACTTTATTGATCAACAAGGGAAATTGTTCCACACAATAGCTCAGTTGGGGAACGACTGGAGTGGTGTTTGGCCGGCTTTCCGGATGAGTTTGTCAATCCGGTTAAAGTCCTTTTTGCTAGTCCTGCTCCCCCAACAAACCACTGCAAAGTACAGGGAACTGGCCACAACAGACTGAAAAAAAATTGCCGCACACATTAAATGACCTAAGCTTCGTCAGGAAAAAGAGTCTGCTCATGCCTTTCATGTATACAACTTTGCTGTTGTCCTTCCAGTCCAGTCTGCTGTTCAAGTGGAAGTATGAATAAAGTTGACATTCTCTCTGTCCAAAATCCAAGATGTTCCCTTCGCCTCTCCCTCTCTTAGGAAGAGTTCATGCAGCTGTATAGACACATTACAGTATGTTTGGAAAGACGCAGGTGGCTTTCTGCTTTTATAAAAACACCCCGCAAAAATGGACTGTCACTTACAGTTGCAACATTCCATCTTTTCCTCGTCTTCCCAGCGCTCTCCCTTTCATTCCTGAAAGATGTGTGATGATAACGCTGCGTTAAGCCCCCCACCTACATAACGAACGGCCCTCGGAGGAATTTCCATACATTCTCGAGCTGTCTGCCCTGCATTGACATGCGCTGGCGTCAAACTGAGGCTTTAGCTGTCGATGTTCCTCACTCAGCGGGGGCCTCCACAAACGCACAGACGCACGTTTGTACAGGCCCTGCAAAGATAGGCAATAAAAGAAGATGCATCTATACTTTCCTGAGTCCTCTCGTTTGATCTTATTGGAGGTAAGCCTTAAGCAAGAGTAGGGTTCAATATAGGGTTTTATAAGTCATCTGCTCCTTTTCAGACATACTGTATTGAATTGTGCAGAGTTTGAAACTTTAACCATGTATAAACAAAACTACATCATTATTAAACTTTAGTTCTACTTTGATCACGTGGGTTAGCTTATAATTATTTTTAAATTGGATTGATTGAATAATTTTTTTCTCAGGCAAATCATATTGTTGATGTAGATCAGGGATGTTAAACTCGTTTTCATTGAGGGCCACATCGCAGTCATGGCTCCCATCAGAGGGCCGCTTATAACAGCAAATAATGTATGAATAAGCCTCTGGATTTCATTATTAATACTATTGATTTTTTTAAGTAGACTGTTGATTTTACAGTAAAAAAGTTACATTTACAAAATTTTACTGTAAAAATTGTGTTTTTTATTTATTTATTTTCACAACATTTTACGGTAAATGGAAAAACAGTACCAATGTTTTTTTTTTGGAGGGGGGTGGGGGGGGGTCTACGGAATAAGCTGGCAGTTTAGTTGCTAGAAGTTTAGTGTTAAATTTGCATTGGTTTTTACAACATTATATTGTTAATTGAAAAACAGTACAAGTTCAGGCAACTTAGCTGGCAGTTTTTCTACCGTAGAAGCAAATGTACAGTCTTTCCATTTACAGTAATACAGCTTTAAAAAAATATTTTACATTAAAAATATGGCAGCTCAGTCAACAGAATTTTAATGCAAAATAAATTGGTAGTTTTTTTGTTCAATTTACAGTAATATGCTGTAGAGAACACCGTATAATTTATTGTCATTTTTATTAAATTAACGGGTAGTTTGCTGTAAAATCACAAGTCAAGCAGATTGTTAAGTATTTATTTTTAATTAGTCAAAAAATGTTTGGAAAGTATGAGCTATTGTGCGGAACAATTTTCCTTGTGGATCAATGAAGTTTCTCGAACGAAGTCTAAGTCTAAAATCCCACACTTTGTATTATTTATATTTTACACTATACATATTAAAGTACAACTTGACAAAAATATATACGTTTTACTTTATTTTTTTCTACAGATCAGATAAGATTGATACAAATTGTCTTTTTTTTAGGATTATTTGAATGTCTGCCTTCCGCCCGAATGCAGCTGAGATAGGCCCTAGCAACCCCCCCACCCCCCCTGCGTCCCAAAAGGTACAAGCGGTAGAAAATGGATGGATGGATGGATGGATGGATGGATGGATTATTTGATATTTATTATTTGAATTAACTTTTGATTGCTTTTAATAGGTTGTCAGCATTATAGAGTTTGCGGACTCTCTTAATTCTTAGTTGTAATAATACATTTTGGACAATTCCAGGCATCCCACTCTGTTTTTACAAGAGTACTGCATGTTTGCTGTGAAAACACAAAAAGAGACTAATTCACAATTTTTTTTTCACTTTTTACCTTCTGTAAGTGTCTTTACTAGATTGATTGATTGATTGATTGATTGAAATGTTTATTAGTAGATTGCACAGTACAATACATATTCAGTACAATTGACCACTAAATGGTAACACCCGAATACGTTTTTCAACTTGTTTACGTTGGGGTCCAAGTTAATCACTTCATAGCTGTCTCGATATTTCGTCCTCAGGTTTAGGGTTGGGTTTTAGGGTTGGTTAGGTTTAGGATTAGTTTTATGGGTTAGGATTCATGTCTGTATTGAGATCAAGGTTTAAAATTAGGGTAAGTGTTCATTCCTATGTGAACGTGGTGAAAAGAGGAATTTGATAGCGACTGTGTTGTGTGTGTGTGTTCGTGCGTGTGTGTGTGTGTGCGTGCGTGTGTGTGTGTGTGTGTGTGTGTGTGTGTGTGTTTGTGACAGCACGTCTCGGTTGAGGCAGTGAAACATGCTTTGACAAGTAAAAAAAAGTGCTGAACTTGCACATAAAAAAACACTAAATCAAAAATGATAAATGACAGAATCCGGAGCCTTTGCGCTTTCTTCTTGGGTGGCCTCCCTGGCTCTGCCCCATTTTCACTTTGCTCCCATCACCTGCACATAAAAATTAGCTGCATTTCCTGTCGCACTTTTTTGCGTGGAATCTTTTAATGGCGAGATTTAAAGGAAGCTGACACCCACTAGGCCACAGGTATCCTCCTTTGTGAATGGGAGCAGGGCAGTCGGCCACTCCTCAGTCGTCCATTCACACGACTCGACGTTGAGTTAATACACAGCTGTAACCCTACCTGTGCGGCTAATGCTAAAGGTTTGAGTCTAAAGCTAACACTGAAGCTTTCTGAGGCGCGCAACCCGATCCGGGGCTTTAAATGGAAATGCTCAGTCAGGAAAGGCAGAACCATGAGCGTGATTGACTTGCAGGAAGAGACTCAAACATACATTATTATGACCGTGTCTCGGCCAATAAAAGGCGCTGACGCAGCGTGGTCATTCTTGCAGGCCTCTGACCTACAAAGTCACCATGCAGGTTTTAACTACTCTCCCAGGGGCCTCTTAAGCCCCTCACATGAAGAAAAGTGGTGTCTGGGGACTGTGCTGTTTAAAACCTCAAAGGGGCCTGCAAAAATGTGTGTGTGTGTTTGTGTGTGTGTGTGTGGCCTCTGTACCAGTAAACTCCTGCAACAGGTTGCGATCCATCTCACTTCATTTTGTGTCGACTCCTTTGACTTAAACACCTTCCCACTCTTTTGTTTATGTGTGCATGCATGTGTGTGTGTGTGTGTGTGTGTGTGTGTGTGTGCGTGAGTGAACCCCTGTGGAGTGGACTGTAGTGAAGAAGATGAGCATTGTTTTTTTTTCACGTCGCTGCTTCATTACCATTCTAAAAGCCCACATAGTTGCTTCTTGGAGGGGTTTTAACGGGGGTCCCTCTGTTAAGGCTGCCTTTTACACTCCACGTCGTAATGTGTGTGTATGTGTGTGCGCACAGTTAAATGTGTGCCAAAACATAACATTTTGCATTTTTTGTTGTAATATTGTTGGAGATTTGTCCACAACATACTACCGTATTTTCCGGACTATAGGGCGCACTTAAAATCCGTTTTTTTCTCAAAACTCGACAGTCCACCTTATAACCCGGTGCGCCTAATGCATACCTGCCAACCCTCCCGATTTTCCCGGGAGACTCCCAAATTTCAGTGCCCCCCCCGAAAATCTCCCGGGGCTACCGTTCTCACGAATTTCTGCCGATTTCCACCCGGACAACAATATTGGGGGCGTGCCTTAAAGGCACTGCCTTTAGTGTCCTCTCTCGCCTGAAAAGGAGACTATTATATATGTCTCCGTTGTCCGTAGGTTTATCTATAACACAAAAAGTAGGCAGGCACGGAGCTATTTCTTAGAGTGTGTTTATTCCAGCCGGCATGTTAATACAATGACACACAACATCCGGATTCCCATCATGCATTGCTTCAAAACTACGGCAAGTAGTAGTGTCCAAAAACATAACAGACACGAAGCAGAAGAACGAAGATGAGACATGGCGACAACATCCATCCCCCATCCATTTTCTACCGCTTATTCCCTTTCGGGGTCGCGGGGGGGCGCTGGCGCCTATCTCAGCTACAATCGGGCGGAAGGCGGGGTACACCCTGGACAAGTCGCCACCTCATCGCAGGGCCAACACAAATAGACAGACAACATTCACACTCACATTCACACACTAGGGCCAATTTAGTGTTGCCAATCAACCTATCTCCAGGTGCATGTCTTTGGAAGCTGGAGGAAGCCGGAGTACCCGGAGGGAACCCACGCATTCACGGGGAGAACATGCAAACTCCCCACAGAAAGATCCCGAGCCTGGATTTGAACCCAGGACTGCAGGAACTTCGTATTGTGAGGCAGACGCACGAACCCCTCTGCCACCGTGAAGCCATGGCGACAACAATTAAGCAAAATAAAATACGCTTGCAAGTTCCAAAATGATTGGAAAAAAATAATTTCAGTTCATCCAGGACAGGTCGAAGGAGAAGGGGTACGCTGTCTACAAATTTTGTAGATCAGACTTCTCCATTTAACACGGTGACCGAAGGGATATACTCATTCATGAACGGATTTTGTATATATAAGAAATACTTTGAAATATATACACCCCCCGCTACCCTAAAACAACCCCCCCACCCATCTCCCAAATTGCCTAATTTAAGGAATAAGTCTGGTTGAGCTTATCCACTTCAAAGCTATTTTATTTGGTACATGGTGTAGTGATAAGTGTGACCAGTCAAACATAGGAGCAAACATATTCATATTCATATTCATTGCCACTATGATGGCAATATGTCTCAAGTAAACAACACATGTTCCATTTAAAATTTTGAACATTACACACGGGGCTCAAAAATCTATCAAAATGTTTTAGTACGACTTTGGTAAGCTATGGCGGGCGTTTTTTTTCGGAATATTATGCAAAAGCAACTTTTCTTACCTTATGGTACCTGCAGATCTGTATTTGGGATCCATTGTAGTCCATGGCGACGGCGTAGTTGACAAGCTTCTTCTTTTTCTCTATTTTCTTGTTATGGGACATTCATCCTCCATTTCTAATATAAAGTCGTGTAAAGTTCTTACTTACAGCTGTCAGTAAACTCACCCTGAAAGCGTTAAAACATCAACAAAACAAAACAACCGGTGTAGTGAGTTTACAGTATTCACCCAAGGAACTTTAGATATTAGAGTTCCGGTTGTACAGTTTTTCACGGGACACATTTCTGGCCTTGTTGTAGTTTCTGGATAAGAAGATACTGGTCTGTTATTGGTTTAAGTAAAGTCTGAATGTCATTAGTTAGCTCCATCTTTTGACATTTATTCCACTCCCGTCCTTGCATGCTACACCGCTACAACAAAGATGACGGGGAGAAGACGCTGCCGAAAGTAAGCCTCGTAAATAAGACCGGCCAAAAAAGGGCGCATCAGAAAGCGACTGTCAGAAAGCGGCTTGAAGATGATCTGTAAAACATAATCCATGCAACATGTTGACCAAAGAACCACCATTACATGTTATGTAGACCACAAGGAACTGTTTTAAATGTAGAAAAAAATTAAAATATTACTGCGATGAGTTGGCGACTTGTCCAGGGTGTACCCTGCCTTCCGCCCAATTGTAGCTGAGATAGGCGCCAGCGCCCCCCGCGACCCCGAAAGGGAATAAGCGGTAGAAAATGGATGGATGGATGGATTAAAATATTATGAGTCCTTTATTGCGCCCTATAATCCGATGCGCCTAACATGAAAAAATATAAAAAATTCATTGGCAGTTCGCCTTAAAATCTGATGCGCCCTATGGTCCTGAAAATACGGTAGTTACTTTCAGTTCATTTGGTAGCAGTTTGTCATTTTCTGACCACCTCGCCGAAACATTACTATTGGGTTTTGGAGCCTTTGCACACCATGGAGCACCTAATTGAGTAACATTATTTATGGGGAAGAATTCGCCTTGTTTCAATTTTGGGGCGCTCATGTCAACATAGCAGCTTGAGTCACAGAAGACCAAATAAATGAGCAAACAAAGAAACGGGAAGCATAGAATGAAATAATGGCGCCGTTTTTGTTGGGTGGAAAGAAAATAGCAGTTGTATATCTGCCAAAAGTCTTTATTGGCAAAGGTCATGGAATCCTACATGCACACACAAACATACACACACAAACACACACACAAACCCTTACACACGGCGTGCAGCAGCTGATATGAAGCATTCATGCATGAGCGATTCAAAGGCCTCACATCAACTCAATTTATTGACCTTTTTGCATCACTATGAAAAGCCGTAAATTACTGAGGCGAGCCCTATCAACATCCCCGACTTCCCCCCCTCGTCTTCTTTTTTTCGCCCCCTTTGTCCCTCTCATCCCCCGTAATGGTCTTTTATTTCTGACCCTCGCTCAGACAGCATACCGTGAAAGTGATTGGAAGGTCTGCTGTCAAATCCCAATCCGTAGTACGGTCATGTTTAAACACTGCATGGCAACATTCAAGAGTCCCTACAAGTTCTACTAACATTACTTCAAAGACGTTCGGCTGAAATGGTTTTCTATGATCTGGGTCAAGAATTCCTCCCACTTAGCCTAGTAGTTCATGTCCTCTGTGGAGGCGGATACTGATTTAATAAACACAGCATCCCACAAAAGAGACAATATTATAGAAAGTAATCTTGGGTTCAGTCAGTGAACAGCCATGGCCATGACTACCATTAAGGACTCCGAAATCATGTCCTCGGTAATGTTTTACGTGACAAAAGAAGATGATATGACGGACTGCAAATGTATTTTGTGTAGCACATCGTTTGCGCTGTACAACATCATGCGGTAGATCGTCCACTCACAATATACAATCTTTGGTCATGCACAGGCTACAACTCCAACAACCTAATGCAATGAAGTTCACGTTTACTTTAAACATAATCCGATCCAAAGTGCTATCACCATAACATTAGCATTAAATTGTACTGACGTAACTAATGACTTAGACTTAGAAACTTAGACTTCCTTTTATTGTCATTCAAATTTGAACTTTACAGTACAGATAACAACGGAATGTTGTTGCATTAGCTCGTTTTAGTGCAGGATAAAAGAGCAGTAAGCTGCAGATATAAATAAATAGATTACTGTACAGATAAATATATTGCACTTTTGCATATGCATCCACGTTAATGGATGTATGTTTTATGGTCTTTATATTCCAGCGAGTTAATCAGTTTTGGGGGGAATTGAGGGGACTATTATGGTGCGTTCAAGAGTCTTATGGCCGGAGGGAAAAATCTGTTACAGAACATGCTGGTTCTGCTACAGAAGCTGTGGAAATTCTTCCTAGAGTCCAGCAGTGAAAACAGTCCTAGGTGGGGGTGGGAGGATCCTCAATAGATTTTCTGAGCCCTGGTCAGGCAGCTGCTTTTTGCGATTTCCCGAATAGGAGGAAGAGGAGTCCTGATAATCTTTTCCGCCATCCTCACTACTCTCTGGAGAAACTTCCAGTCCGAGGCACTGCGAGCTCCAGTCCAGACAGATATGCAATAATAATAATAATTATAATGTTGGTTGAACATGAATGAAATTGATGAAATGCTGTCGGGAAAATACTGTTGTCACGCCAGCCAGGTTCCAGACCTGCCCCGCCCTAAACTTGGCTGTGTGTAGGTCTTAGCGATGCGTAAAAAAACACATGTCAATACGTTTCATATACATTTTTTTTTACCCCAAACATACTGCTGGCCGCATCATGCAGTGTCACTGATAATGGAGACAGATTTCCCATGAAGATATCCGGTGGCTTTAGTGGTGCGAGGGGGACAGAGCAGAAAAGAGACGGCAGATCAAATGGTCTAAAAGGGGGGGGGGGTCTATTTAAAGGCTAGAGTATAAAAATGAGTTTTAAGATGGGACTTAAATGCTTCTACTGAGGTAAAATCTCTAAGTGTTACTGGGCATTCCATAGTACTGGAGCCCCAATAGAAAACACTCTATAGCATGCAGACTTTTTTCGGACTCGGGGAATCACTAATTAGCCGGAGTTCTTAGAACGCTGATTTCATTAGTTACAATACAATCATCAAAATAGGATGGAGCTAGAGCGTTTAGTATTTTATACGTAAGTAGTAAAACCTTACAGTCGCATCTTAAGTGCACAGGAAGCCAGTGCAGGCGAGGTATATATGGAGGTATATATAGCCAAGGTTTCTGTGGTTTATCCGTTATAGAGTGTTCAATACCGGGGTAGAGGGGGATATACGTTAGGTCAGGAAAAAACACAGAGGCTATTTCATCCCTACAAGCCTGTTTCTCAGGTTTCTCTGCTCTTCAGGGGATTTTATAAAACAAATCAATAAATGAAATCCCCCAAAGAGCAGAGAAACCTGTGAAACAGGCTTGTAGGGATGAAATAGCCTCTGTGTTTGTTCCTGACCCAACATAAATGTAGGTATATATGTATATAAAGGTATATACAGTATAGGCGTAATATGATAAAAAACATTTAATGATAGAGATAGGGACAAAATAATACTTTACAGTAATTTAGACGAGGCATAACAATACAAATGCACAATGGGACGAATTTTAGCGATGTTACGGAGATGAAAGAAGGCTATTTTAAAGTTAAAGTACCAATGATTGTCACACACACACTGGGTGTGGTGAAATTTGTCCTCTGCGTTTGACCCATCCCTTTGTTCACTCTCTGGGAAGTGAGGGGAGCAGTGAGCAGCAGGGGTGGCCGCGCGCGGGAATCATTTTTGGTAATTTAACCCCCAATTCCAACCCTTGATGCTGAGTGCCAAGGAGGGAGGTAATGGGTCCGATTTTTATAGTCTTTGGTATGACTCGGCCGGGGTTTGAACTCTCACGACGGAAACTCTAACCATTGGTAGGTGGCCTATTTTAGTAACACTCTTAATGTGTGATTCAAATGAGAGAGTCGGGTCGAAGATAATACCGTGATTCTTTACCGAGTCGCTTTGTGAAATTGTTTGGTTGTCAAATGTTAAGGTGGGTCTATGAACCTCCCATAGGAGGGGTTCCAGAAAAGAGCCCAGAATCGACCAGGGTGCTGAACATTAGTTGTGGACCTACTTGACAAGAGGCAAAAAGTGCAGAAAATAGGTGATTATAGCTGTACTCTGACTACTCTAATGTATATATCCAGCTTTGCTTTATAGTATGAATACAGTGCCATGAAAAGGCGTGTGTTTGTGAAATATTGCATTCCCCAACAAGAGGACGTTGTCATGTGCGTGTGGAGCATCTGCACGCAACTTATTGACTTAATGGAGCTTAATGAAAACAGGCTTCAGGTTAGAAGTGCACAGGTGTCACTCAGCTCACACGCTAACGGCAGACATTCAATCATACCTGACCGTATTGAACGGCAATGGTGCAGAGCGCGAGGGGAAGCACGCGGCGGTACTTGAGGGGGTCTAAAACATGTAGCGGGTGGAAAAATTAAGAGAGGGCGGGAATACGCGGCATTCCTGCGTTTAATAAAACGGCGTCTAAAAGTTCTGCATGGTTTATAGGTTAAAAAAAAAGCGTACCTGCGTGGAGACAGGATATAACCTGCTCGTTTACTGACTTCTTCTTTTGGCCTGCAGGATATTCAGGGTGTTCAAGGCTTACGCCAACTCATAAGAGCATGGAATCTTTAATATCCCGCTTAGGTTTTGACGCTATTTCAACTCTTAAAGGTCTTTCGAGGCCAGATTGGAAGGAGCGAGCAGGGGTCAGGGTCAGGAAAAAAAACCAGCTGTTTTGGTTCCAGGTGCTCACCTGATGATTGATACACACTCACTGGCGCAGTGGTGAGGGACAGCTATGTCCGGCTCGTGTCCTGGCTTCTAGACTTTGAGGAAAAATTCGACAAAAAGTGATAAGCTTCGCGTCTTCAGGCCACAAAATATTTCAAAGTACCCCTCGAGCTTAAGGAGTCTGATTGATGTCTGTTTAGTTGCAGCTATAACAAGATAAATGGACGTTGACACATTTCGATCAGTCATTCTAACCACAGTGTTGGACACACACACACACACACACACACACACACACACACACACACACACACACACACCTGGTTGAGAGCTGTCATTCACTTCCTGCTTCACCCATCAATCATCGTCACATTTGTCTTTTTGTTTCACCTCCTAACCCCCCCTTCCAACCTGCAATCCCCTGAAGTCTCATACCTATGTGATCCTTTGGACAACAATATTCGTAGAGAAGCAAAACAAAAAGTATAAAGAATGTGTATTAAAAAGCAATAAATGTAAACACACATGTGCATTCTCCATACGACATTTAGTAAAGTTAAAAAAAATCAAAAACAAATATTTAGAGATGTCCGATAATATCGGACTGCCGATATTATCGGCCGATATGTTGCGAACTCGCATGTCTGCTGTTGTGTGTCCCCGAGTATGCAAGCATCCAGGAGAGTTGAGTGAAGGTAAGAATATTTAATACAAATAAGAAAATAACAAAAGCAAACATAAAGCAGTCGTGCAGATAAACGTTCTCAACATAGATTTTATCATCGAGCACTGAGGAGTGCTCGAGTGAAACATAAGTAGACGCCAGTGTGATTGACAGCAGGTGTGAACCTCTGCCAATCAACGAAAAGAGAAAAACAACAGTTCTCCGTGAATAAAACAGGAAATACAACAAAATAAGAGCACTGAACAGGAAGTAAATACAAAAACACGAAAAACTAACAGAAAAGAAGTGACAGATTGTCACACGATAAATGCTTTAAAATGTAATATTGGAAATTATCGGTATCGGTTTCAAAAAGTAAAATTTATGACTTTTTAAAACGCCGCTGTACGGAGTGCCTCTGGAATATGTAACATTATATTGCACTTCAATGCAAAAGGTGTATAAATTCAAACAATAGAGCCTTATGTATTTTTCATTTTCTAAACTGCCGTATTTTTCGGAGTATAAGCCGCTCCGGAGTATAAGTCGCACCTGCCGAAAATGCATAATGAAGAAGGAAAAAACATATATAAGTCGCACTGGAGTATAAGTCGCATTTTTGGTGGAAATTTATTTGATAAAACCCAACACCAAGAATAGACATTTGAAAGGCAATTTAAAATAAATAAAGAATAATGAACAACAGGCTGAATAAGTGTACAATATATGACGCATAAATAACCAACTGAGAAGGTGCCTGGTATGTTAACGTAACTTATGGTAAGAGTCATTCAAATACTTATAACATATAGAACATGCTATACGTTTACCAAACAATCTGTCACTCCTAATCGCTAAATCCCATGAAATCTTATACGTTTAGTCTCTTACGTGAATGAGCTAAATAATACAGACACCCAGAGTGTACATGAAAATAAAGAATGTGGGATTTACAATATTAACTTTGAATGATAAAACACTTAATATTGACGATGTATGACCGTCACACCCCCTCTCAATCGACATACTTTACAATCAAGCGAAACACAAAAAGTGCAACACAAAGTTACAGGATGTTATTCATGTAATTTGGTAATATTCCCCGACTGGTGCACTAACTTGTGGTTTATGTTTTTTAA
This sequence comes from Nerophis ophidion, assembly GCF_033978795.1. Classification (NCBI taxonomy): domain Eukaryota; kingdom Metazoa; phylum Chordata; class Actinopteri; order Syngnathiformes; family Syngnathidae; genus Nerophis; species Nerophis ophidion. The sequence goes on from NC_084620.1 coordinate 41,462,020, forward strand.
ATATGTAGCGTAATCTAAAAAGATATCAAAGAATTGCTATTGCAACATCTAGTGGACACATTTAGAACAGCAGTTTCTTTCATTCCAAAATTTCGGCAAATTTTTGCACTTTGCAGAATCTTTCCGCGGGCCGTATAAAACTTGGGCCTTACGTTTGACACCGCTGTTTTATTGGCCATATGTTATAAATGCATCCAGGTATTGTGCTTGAACAGGTAGAACTTGGGTGTGTTTTTCAATGTATCTTGTTTGTGTTGCTTTGGCAGCATGCAGTCTTTTTTTAAAACGCTGAAAACAACACAATTCTCCAATGTCCTGTGTGGTGGACATAGACCTACTGCTATTGCTACGTTGTCATATAGCAGGGCTTCTCAATCATTTTCTGTTACTATCCCGCTAGGACAGGTCATGAATTGATTAACGTGGACCCTGACTTAAACAAGTTGAAAAACTTATTCGGGTGTTACCATTTAGTGGTCAATTGTACGGAATATGTACTGTACTGTGCAATCTACTAATAAAAGTATCAATCAATCAATCAAAAAGGCAATTATGTTGACTCGGGGAGGCCACATTTAGAGAAAAAAATGTGTCTGGGGAACACTCATACAAGACCTCACATTAATGTCTGATTGAATGCTAAAAAACGTTATGACAGACTGCCTTAAAAAACGGAATCAAATTTTAAGTTTTTTTACTGAATGAGACACCCAGACTGTACATGAAAATAAAGAATGTGGGATTTACAATATTAACTATGACCGATAAAACACTGAATATTGACAACATATGAACGTCACACCCCGTTTCGATCGATATATTTTACAATCAGGCGAAACACAAAAAAAATGCAATAAACAGCGAAATATGAACACAAAGGGTAAAAAAACAAAACACATTCAATCCGATACATCTAATATATCACTAAGCTTTAGGACTTTGTTGTAAAGATCTTCTTCCGCGTCTGTCCCTAACACCCGCATTTCAGGCTGGGCGCTCTGGAAACGCTCCCCACCCACACTGCTTGGTGCCTCGTCTGAGCTGCTGTGAAGTAGATTAGCAAAGTAACTAATTAGATTACCATAGTAACTAGTACATCATGCAAAAGCGCAGATTCCAAGCATTGAAATACTTTGTATAGTTCAAGACTTACAGTCATTTGAAAACATCACTGCACATCATAATGGCAGCTACAGTTTCCATCTTAAAGATCGGAAATTTTGGGGGGGGTATGTCTGGACCCATCCATCCATCCATTTTCTACCGCTTATTCCCTTTCGGGGTCGCGGGGGGCGCTGGCGCCTATCTCAGCTACAATCGGGCGGAAGGCAGGGTACACCCTGGACAAGTCACCACTTCATCGCAGGGCCAACACAGATAAACAGAAAACATTCACACTCACATTCACACACTAGGGCCAATTTAGTGTTGCCAATCAACCTATCCCCAGGTGCATGTCTTTGGAAGTGGGAGGAAGCCGGAGTACCCGGAGGGAACCCACGCATTCACGGGGAGAACATGCAAACTCCACACAGAAAGATCCCGAGCCTGGATTTGAACCCAGGACTGCAGGAACCTCGTATTGTGAGGCAGACGCACTAACCCCTCTGCCACCGTGAAGCCCCCGCGCCTTAATTTTTGACCAGGTCTGCTTTGGACAGTCCTGATCTTGAGTGAAAAGTTCAGTCTGTATTAGCTTTTTCAAAGCCATGATGCATGTCTTTGTTTTATTTAATCACATAACGGCACTGTCAGCTCTCCTTTTTCTCCTTCAGCTTCTGCAACCCAATGGATGTTCATACTCTATATGATTAATACACCAATAGAAACATGGTGCAACAATTGCTTTTCCTGCTTAGAAGGAGCATTCAAATGAGAAATAACACAATGTGAAGCAATGACACCATGATAAACTCACAGGGAACATTATCTATCATCAATAAATCTGGTTCCACTCGACCGATTTACATTCTTTAAAGACCTTTATGCAGGTTGACGTCTGCATTATTGCTGAAGATTAAAGCGGGCGTCTGTGTCATCATGCGGCGCCACATAGTATAGTGCGCCTGCATTTTCCCTGTCTGCGGGGTGAAAGACTCTTGAGAGTTAATGAACAAAATAGATGCAGAAAGTCGCAAATTGATTTAATGTTATGTCCTGGACCTTTAGGGTGTCCCACACATGCAGTGCATGCCTGTGCCTCCTACATGGAAACGGCTATGCGTGGAAAAGAGCAATATATACGGCCTCACAATTAGACGGCGGGGGCATGGGAAGGTCTCGCTTGGATGCTGCCGGCATTGCGGTGCACATAGATACTGCCGTAAATCCTGTGTGTAAAGGACCGCCTGACAGGATGCAGACAAATAAATGCTAGAGATTTTTGCTGGGGACGTGTTTCTTCAGCTATAAGTTCAGATCAGTCTGGCTCTCCTAAATGAAACCTTTCATCAAGACTAGTCAAGCAGAGAGATGCTGAGAAGAACTCTTCAACATTCCTCCCCGCTCACGTTGCGTGCAAGCGTGTGCTTCCTTGATCCACCTATATGAGAAGATATTGTCCAATCTTGCTGCAACATGCCAGACCTTCCAACCTTGAAAAAAAAAAAAAAGACAGCCCCCCCCTACTGCCAGTCTCATCCTATTATTGGGAACATTACTGAAGGAACGCCAACGTCTACGCCATCAAGGTGTTTTTTTTTTTCATCATCCAAAATATGCCAAGTGAGTCTTGCCTGCAGGGAGCAGAGATGTTTCCCCGCATAGCTTCCATGACGGGTTGCTCGGGTGACAGCTGCTATGTTTGAGCATGCTGAAGTATGCGTCAGTCGTTTTAACCTAAACTCATGCGAGATGAAAAAAAGGATCAGCATCTCGCAATTTTTTACCCGCTCCCTCAAAGGTCTCGTCGTCAACGCTGAATGGCGTGTCGCCCACGTGTCTCATTTCTGGAGAGCGATTTAGTGGAACGACCCTTTAAGCGGGGTAATAAGCGAGAACCCGAAGGCCTCCTGTGCAACAGTTAACACTTCAGACTTTAGCCGTGCATGACTCTTTGGGACGGGAGGGAGCGACAGGGTAGAAAAAGAGCGACTTCACCTTCATCTTGCGGTTTCTGTTAAACTATTCTATCGTTCATCCCTCCCTCACTACACATTAGTGTATAGAAGGGGCCCCATTTTTAAACAGTTGCAAACTCGGTGTGGGGGGGTCGGATTTTATCGTACATATAATGACAATGCAAGGCTTCACTATAAATCACTATAAATCACGAAGCCCTGTAATTGGAATGAGTACACTCTAAATCCTTTAACGAGGATCCCTTGGAGGGCAAGTCTGGTGCCAGCAGCCATGGTAAATCCAGCTCCAATAGCGTATCTTAAAGTTGCTGCAGTTAAAAAGCTCGTAGCTTTAACTCTACTGTCATAAATTAAGTCATTTAAAAACAAGCAATATGTTAAAGATTTTCTATTTGACGGGATTATTAAGGACCCACTGCTCCATAGGTGTCAAACTGAAAGCCCACATCATTTGATCATGTTACATCAGTTCATGTTAGGGGTGTAACGGTACGTGTATTTGTGTTGAACCATTTCGGTACGGGGGTTTCGGTTCGGTACAGAGCTGTACTGAACAAGTTTCTAAGCTAAAGTCTTAACAAACTGCTTTGCTTCTTCTGCCTCTGTCTCAGCACCCAGCATTGTCCCACCCACACAAGTATCTGATTGGTTACATATATAGCGGTAACAGCCAATCAGCAGTGCGTATTCAGAGCGATAACAGCCAATCAGCAGCGTGTATTCAGAGCACATGTAGTAAATGCTTCAGCGTCGAGCAGATAGGTGTTTAGCAGATGAGCATAAGGCAGTGTACTCTCCCCAAATTATAATAAACACCTTCCAGTCAACTACTACTAGCATCACTATGAGCCTGTTGACCTTCTAGAAACTTAAACTGCAGCTCAGCTCGCTTGCAGTTCTGGCTTGAGGTGAAGACTAATTAGCTTTTAGCGTAACGTTAGCTCATTTTTTGGTGTGTGCATGTGTGTGTGTGTGTGTGTGTGTGTGTGTGTGTGTAGACTTCACTAAAACAGTCTAACCTGTGTTAGTGGCCACATATATTTAAATAGTGTTGTAAACTTGTAAATAGCGGCCACCTGTTAAAGATGGGTGGCGGCGAGGGCTTTTTTAATGGTCTGTTTTTTTTTTTTTAACGACTTAATTTTTAGAAAAGCTTTTTACTGTGAATTTTGAAAAAGAAACATAGATTACTAAGAAATGAATGGTTTACTTAATTTCACAAAGTAAATAATCACATTGAAAATAAATACAGTGGTACTTTAACTTACAAGTGCCTTAAAGGGGAACAATACTTTTTGGGGAATTTTGCTTATCATTCACAATCATTATGAAATACATTTTTTAGTTTTATTGCAATTTAAGAATATTATATACATTTGATGAAAAGTCTGCCTCCAGTGGAGCCTTTGAAAGCCACTCTATTCTGACTATAAAGCCCTTAAACCCTCCAAACACCTCCATTAAGGTTTTTATATACAGTACAAGCCAAAAGTTTGGACACACTTTCTCATTTCAATGTGTTTTTTTTATTTTCATGACTATTTACATTGTAGATTGTCACTGAAGGCATTAAAACTATGACACCAGTGAAGTGAAAACCATTTCAGGTGACTACCTCTTGAAGCTCATCGAGAGAATGCCAAGAGTGTGCAAAGCAGCAATCAGAGCAAAAGGTGGCTTTTTTGAAGAAACTAGAATATAAAACAGGTTTTCAGTTATTTCACCTTTTTTTTTGTTAAGTATGCAGCTGAGATAGGCTCCAGCACCCCCCGCAACCCTGTAAGGGACACACGGTAGAAAATGGATGGATGGACATAACTCCACGTGTTCATTCATAGTTTTGATGCCTTCAATGACAATCTACAATATAAATAGTCATGAAAATAAACACATTGAATGAGAATGTGAGAGCATTTCAGTTGTGTATGTGAGAGCATTTCAGTTGTGTATGTAAGCGCATTTTAGTAGTGTATGTAAGAGCATTTCAGTAGTGTATGTAAGAGCATTTCAGTAGTGTATGTGAGAGCATTTCAGTAGTGTTTGTAAGAGCATTTCAGTAGTGTATGTGAGAGCATTTCAGTAGTGTGTATAAGAGTGTTTCAGTAGTGTGTATAAGAGTGGTACAGTAGTGTGTGAGAGAAAAACATTTCAGTTGTTTATGTGAGAGCAATTCAGTAGTGTGTATAAGAGTGTTTCAGTAGTGTGTATAAGAGTGTTTCAGTAGTGTGTGAGAGAGAAAAACATTTCAGTTGTTTATGTGAGAGCATTTCAGTAGTGTATGTAAGAGAAAATTCTAAATCATTTCCCTAACGGTCCCTCATACTTTATTGTATAAGATTGATTTCTGCCTGCCGTAACCACAGCAAAACAACAACCACGAACAAGTATGTTGCATAAATTGGTCATTGTCAGCCATAAACACGCTAAGTTAAAACGTCACTTTTTGCTCCTCCGCAAATGTTAATACTCTCTCTTACTCCACTTTGCGTCCCGGGCTGGCGGTCCTTCTGTTCGGAATTTGCATGTATGAGTTCTCTCCAGATACTCCTGCTTCCTCCAAAAACATGCACCTGGGGATAGGCTAGTGTCTGTCTGAGGTGGCGACTTGTCCATGGTGTACGCCGCCTTCCGCCCGAGTGTAGCTGGGATAGGCTTCATCCATCCACATGATTCGACACTGCAAAAGGTCATTGTTCTAAAACAACAACAAAAAAATACTAAAATTAGGGGTATTTTATTTAAACCAAGCAAAATTATCTGCCAATAGAACAATAACATTCAGCTCGTCAAGACTTTCTAAAACAAGTCAAATTATCTAACCTCAATGAAACCAAAAATACCTTAAAATAAGTATATTCTCACTAATAACAAGTGCACCTTTCTTGGCAGAATTTTTTTTTATACCTTTTTGCTTAATATGTTGAAAATATTCTTAAATGAGTGCCATTATCTTGACATAATGATATGCACTCGGCATCATGATTTTTTTTCTTTCATGCTTGAAGTAAGAAATTATTACTTTAAAAAAGTACCAATTTTTCGGAGTATAAGTCGCTCCGGAGTATAAATTGCACCTGCCCAAAATGCATACTAAAGAAGGAAAAAAAAACATATACAAGTCGCACTGGAGTATAAGTCACATTTTTTGGGGAAATGTATTTGATAAAACCTAACACCAACAATAGACATTTGAAAGGCAATTTAAAATAAATAAAGAATAGTGAACAGCAGGCTGAATAAGTGTACGTTATATGATGCATAAATAACCAACTGAGAAGGTGCCTGGTATGTTAACGTAACATATTATGGTAAGAGTCATTCAAATAACTATAAAATATAGAACATGCTATACATTTACCAAACAATCTGTCACTCCTAATCGCTAAATCCCATGAAATCCTATACGTCTAGTTTCTTACGTGAATGAGTTAAATAATATTATTTGATATTTTAGAGTAATGTGTTAATAATTTTACACATAAGTCGCTCCTGAGTATAAGTCGCACCCCTGACCAAACCATGAAAAAAACTGTCACTTATAGTCTGAAAAATACGGTAGTTTTATACATGTGAGTGTTAATGACACAGCTTTACAACAGTTGATATTCTAGTCTAGAGCATGTTTTACTCAATATAGGTCATAAAATCTCAGCAACAAGCTGTAATATCTTACTGATATCATTTAGGATCAAAACCATTAAAACAACTAAAACACTCTAACATACAATCTGCTTAGTGAGAAGTATTATCTTATCAGACAGAAAATAAGCAAATATCACCCTTGTTTGAGTTATTTAATCTTACTTAGATTTCAGTTTTTGCAGTGTAAGAGGGACAATGTCACGATCGGGGGTGCAGCTTGCTGCGAAGTTTGTTCTCTCGGAATGCAGAACAGACAGCCCCGGACGGCAGCGTGAGGTAGGAGATGATTTATTTTCCATAAATCATAACCAAACCAAAAACAAGCTAAAAGGAAGCTAAGGCAAAACTTAGCACAGGAAACACAGGAGCAAGAATCAGGAACATCACGGCGACTTGTCCAGGGTGTACCCCGCCTTCCGCCCGATTGTAGCTGAGATAGGCGCCAGCGCCCCCCGCGACCCCGAAAGGGAATAAGCGGTAGAAAATGGATGGATTTAAAACGTAACATTTGCATACCGCAAACAATGAAGCCACACCGACTGTGGTGAGCAACGTGAATAAATAGCTCTCTGATTTGTGCTCAACAGCAGTTGAACATGCAGAGCATTAATCAGAGGCAGGTGAAACCATTTAGTACCCATGGTAACCAAAATAAACACCCAAAGTGCACAAAACAGGAACTAAGGGAGTCCAAAACTAACAGAACATCACTTAACAAAACATGATCCGGACCATGGATCATGACAGACAAGCAGTAAAACATGGATGGATGGATGGATTACAATATGTTTTGATTAGACAGTTAACGAGTGTGTGTATCCACCGCTAAGAGGCCGACTATCTGCCCTTCAAACATCGTAGCAAAAAAAAAATGAAAAAAAAAATTGGCTACTAGTGTGCAGGAGGAAACCAAATCAGAGGAACAAACCATTAAAAAACATTTCCAACCTGTTAAGCAGTCTATCTTGGCGAGTCCGCCGTGCCATGGCATCTGCCCAAATCACAAGAAATGACTTACATTTATCCATAAAAATATTAACAAGCTGTTTGAGGTATTTTTGTTTGTTCTGTATAGTCCTGACTCATCAAACTGGTTGGTAATGCATTTGGCGCACAAACAAACACCTATCGCTTGTTGTCAGTCTCTCAAAAACAAAAAACACGCAAAAAAAAAAACTCTATGAAAACAAGTTGTTTATAATAGGGATATAATATTACGAGAACTTGGCAACATTGGACAGAGAATCACCCCGAAGTCTGCTCCCCAAGGTAATTGCTACAATTATTGCATTTTGACACACAACTACTGTAGTTGTTTGTAGTACATTCCATGGGAGTGATTTTAACTCAGTAATTATTATCTAAAAATGTGTTTTTCTTTTTAGAGGGCATGTTAGAGGTTAAAATTATGGGGTTTTATGAGGACTTCTGAGGTACGAGCTTGGTCGTGGATCCAATTGAACTTATGAGTTGAGGTACCAATGTGGACTTCAAGTACATCCTGTGAACTTGAATTTCAGTGAAAAGAGACCTTTGAAAGCTATTTCTATCCTGCCGGTGGGCAGCCCGGTGGAACAGGGGTTAGTGCATGTGCCAAACAATATGAAGGTCCTGAGTAGTCCCGGACTCGGGATCTTTCTGTGTGGAGTTTGCATGTTCTCCACCTGACTGCGTGGGTTCCCTCCGGGTACTCCGGCTTCCTACCACCGCCACAGACATGCACCTGGGGATATGTTGATTGGCAACACTAAATTGGCCCAAGTGTGTGAATGTGAATGTGAATGTTGTCTGTCTATTTGTGTTGGCCCTGCGATGAGGTAGCAACTTGTCCAGGGTGTAAAACGCCTTCCGCCCGAATGCAGCTGAGATAGGCTCCAGAAACCCAGCGACCCCGAACGGGACTAGCGGTAGAAAATGGATGGTTGGATGTATGGTGGAATTAGTTAGTGGTAGATGCCATCAGTCACCTTAAGGCAGTGGTTCTCAACCTTTTTTCAGTGATGTACCCCCTGTGAAAATTTTTTTAATTCAAGTACCCCCTAATCAGAGCAAATCATTTTAGGTTGAAAAAAAGAGATAAAGAAGTAAAATACAGCACTATGTCATCAGTTTCTGATTTATTGAATTGCATAACAGTGCAAAATATTGATCATTTGTAGTGGTCTTTCTTGAACTATTTGGAAAAAAAGATATAAAAATAACTAAAAACTTGTTGAAAAATAAACAAGTGATTCAATGATATATGCAGATTTCTACACATTGAAGTAATCATCAACTTAAAGTGCCCGCTTTGGGGATTGTAATAGAGATCCATCTGGATTCATCAACTTCATTCTAAACATTTCTTTACAAAAAAAGACATTTTTAACATCAATATTTATGGAACATGTCCACAAAAAATTGAGCTGTCACACTGAATATTGCATTGTTGCATTTCTTTTCACACTTTATGAACTTACATTCATATTTTGTTGAAGTATTATTCAATAAATATATTTAGAAAGGATTTTTGAATTGTTGTTATTTTTAGAATATTTTTAAAAATATCTCATGTACCCCTTTGCATACCTTCAAGTACCCCAAGGGGTACGCGTACCCCCATTTGAGAACCACTGCCTTAAGGAATAATACTGTGGGTAGAGTGGCCGGCCCGTTCGATCCCCACCTTCTACCAACCTAGTTGTGTCTTTGAGTAAGACACTTCACCCTTTCTCCTAACGGGTCGTGGTTAGGGCCTTGCATGGCAACTCCCACCTTTAGTGTGTGAATGGGTGAATGTGGAAATAGTGTCAAAGGGCTTTGAGTACCTTGAAGGTAGAAAATTGCTATACAAATATAACCCAGTACTGTAAACATGAATATTCCTTTTCAAAGTAAGAATTTTTACCTTTTAGCTGCTATAAGAATTTAAGTGTTAACATGAACATTGCACGTCCACTTTTTTTGCTTGTTGCGGCATAACATACAAAATAAAATAAATACATTTCTATTTTAGCTTACACGTAATAGGATATCCGATCTGTGGCACCGGAACTGCTAGTCCATCCATCCATCCATCTTCTTCCGCTTATCCGAAGTTCGGTCGCGGGGCAACAGCCTAAGCAGGGAAGCCCAGACTTCCCGCTCCCCAGCCACTTTGTCCAGCTCTTCCCGGGGGATCCTGAGGTGTTCCCAGGCCAGCCGGTAGACATAGTCTTCCCAACGTGTCCTGGGTCTTCCCCCTGGCCTCCTACCGGTCGGACGTGCCCTAAACACCTCCCTAGGGAGGCGTTTGGGTGGCATCCTGACCAGATGCCGGAACAACGTCATCTGGCTCCTCTCGATGTGGAGGAGCAGCGGCCTTACTTTGAGCTCCTCCCGGAGGACAGAGCTTTTCACCCTATCTCTAAGGGAGAGCTCCGACACGCGGTGGAGGAAGCTCATTTCGGCCACTTGCACCTGTGATCTTGTCCTTTCGGTCATAACCCAAAGCTCATGACCATAGGTGAGGATGGGAACATAGATCGACCGGTAAATTGCGAGCTTTGCCTTCTTCACCACAACGGATGGATACAGCGTCCGCATTTCTGAAGACACCGCACCGATCCGCCTGTTGATCTTACAATCCACTATTCCCTCACTCGTGAAGAAGACTCCGAGGTATTTGAACTCCTCCACTTGGGGCAGATTCTCCTCCCCAACCCGTAGATGGCACTCCATCCTTTTACGGGCGAGAACCAGGGACTCGGACTCGGAGGTGCTGATTCTCATCCCAGTCGCTTCACACTCGGCTGCGAACCGACCCAGTGAGAGCTGAAGATCCTGGCCGGATGAAGCCATCAGGACCACAACATCTGGAAAAAGCAGAGACCTAATCATGCAGCCACCAAACCGGATCCCCTCAACCCCTTAACTGCGCCTAGAAATTCTGTCAGAATCAATGACAACTGATCGTATTGGTTCAAAAAACAAGTTGTTAATGCTACAAAAAAACTTTATACATGCTTTATAGTTTAGCGTTAGTTAAAGCTGACCTGTGTGATGGCGAGGAAGAGGACACGACGCCAAAGGGTTTAAGGATCTCGTGCATGGCCGTCGTGCTGCCGTGAAACATGAGCTCGGCTTTCGCAAAGTTCACTTGTCATCGAACTTGCCGTGGCGGGTCAAAGCAGGTCTTGTCTTGTGTTGTGTTTATTATTCTTCTTCCCTATATTTAGTATTTAATTCTGTTCCGAGTGCTCCTCACCTTCTTTGTTCACCTTCTGTTGCTGGTTTAATGATTCGTCTTCCCACCTGGTGTTGAAGCTAAACACTCCCCTTCTTAAACCCGTCTCACCCTTCCAGTCCTTAGGGATTCTTGTTTGCTCCACATGACTGTCTGGTTGGCTTCACGCTACGCTTTAAGTTCACGCTTTTCTATGCTATTTTACACAATCTATTTTTTTTTTGCCTTGAGCTTGATGTGCGCTTTTCCTGTGGCACTACCCTTTTGTATCGTGCCTTCTTGTTATTGCCGGATGTATTCTGCATGTTGGAATGGCAAACACCACACCATGCCTAAACTTGACAGACCTGACCTCCCTTGTGTATTTTCATGACAATTTTTCCACATTTTAGTGCCTACTCAGGGGCTTAGTGGTTAGAGTGTCCGCCCTGAGATCGGTAGGTTGTGACTTCAAACCCCGGTTGAGTCATACCAAAGGCTGTACCAGGCCTGGGTAATTATTTTGACCCGGGGGCCACATTTAGAGAACAAAAGTGTGTCTGGGGGCTGGTATACCTATTTTTAGAAACACTAATACAAAACCCGACAATAATGTCTGATTGAATGCTAAAAATTTTATGACAAACCGCCTTAAAAAACGTAATGGAATTTTAAATTTTTCTATGACCGATAAAACACTGAATATTGACAAAATATGAACGCCACGCCCCCTTTCGATTGAAACATTTTACAATCAAGTGAAACGCAACAAAAATGCAACAAGCAGTGAAATATGAACACGAAGGGTACAAAATACACCCACCTGATATATCACTAAGCTTTAGAACTTTGTTGTGAAAATCTCCTTCCTCGTCTGTGGAAACGCTTCTCGCCCACACTGCTTGGTGCCTCGTCTGAGCCGCTGTGACGTAGATGACCATAGTAACTATTTAGATGACCATAGTACCTATTTAGATGATCATAGTAACTAATTAAATGACCATAGTAACTATTTAGATGACCATAATAACTATTTAGATGACCATAGTAACTAATTAGATGACCATAGTAACTATTTAGATGACCATAGTAACTAATTAGTTGACCATAGTAACTGGCATATCATCCATAAGTGCATATTCCAACCATTGAAAGACTTAGTACAGTTGAAGACTTACGGTCATTAGAAAACATGACTGCACATTATAATGGCAGCTACACTTTTAATATTAAAGATCTAAAAAAAATATTTGGGAATGTCCGGCAGGCCAGATTGAAAAGTTTAACGGGCTGCATGTGGGCTTAATTTGCCAAGGTCTGGGCTATACAAATGGGACCCATTTGTATAGCCTCAGCATCAAGGGTTGGAATTGGGAGTTTAATCACCAAAAATGATTTCTGGCCGCGGCCACCGCTTCTGCTCACTACTCCCCTCACCTCCCAGGGGCTGATCAAGGGTGATGGGTCAAATGCAGAGAATAATTTCGCCACACCTAGTGTGTGTGTGAGACAATTAGTGGTACTTTAACTTTAACTTTATGTGGCAATTCATTTGCGGGCCAGATCTGCCCGAATGAGTTATCTAATGCAGTGGTTCTCAAATGGGGGTACGCGTACCCCTGGGGGGTACTTGAAGGTATGCTAAGGGGTACGTGAGATTTTTTTTAAATATTCTAAAAATAGCAACAATTCAAAAATCCTTTATATATCAAATATTTATTGAATAATACTTCAACAAAATAGGAATGTAAGTTCATAAACTGTGAAAAGAAATGCAACATTGCAATATTCAGCGTTGACAGCTAGATTTTTTGTGGACATGTTCCATTAATATTGATGTTAGATTTATTTTTTTGTAAATAAATGTTCATGAAACCATATGGATCTCTGTTACAATCCCCAAAGAGGGCACTTTAAAGTTGATGATTACCTCTATGTTTATAAAATCTTTATATATAATTGAATCACTTGTTTATTTTTCAACAAGTTTTTAGTTTTTTTCCCAAATAGTTCAAGAAAGACCACTACACATAAGCAATATTTTGCACTGTTATACAATTTAATAAATCAGAAACTGATGACATAGTGCTATATTTTGGGGAGGTATAGCTCGGTTGGTAAAGTGGCCGTTTCAGCAACTTGAGGGTTCCAGGTTCGATCCCTGCTTCCGCCATCCTAGTCACTGCCCTTGTGTCCTTGGGAAAGCCACTTTACCCACCTGCTCCCAGTGCCACCCACACTGGTTTAAATGTAACTTTGATATTGGGTTTCACTATGTAATAGCGCTCTGAGTCACTGGAGAAAAAGCGCTATATAAATATAATTCACTTCACTTATTTTACTTCCTTATCTTTTATTTTTCCAACCCAAAATATTTTGCTCTGATTAGGGGGTATTTGAATTAAAACATGTTCACAGGGGGTACATCACTGAAAAAAGGTTGAGAACCACTGAACTAATGAATGACATTTGATTAGTATTAGAAACAGTCCGCAGCCGCCTGCTGCTGTTTTGCACGCACCAGTACTCCATCAGTGTTGGCGCTAGGAATTTTCAAAATGGGTTCCCAGGGACCCCATCAAGTCATAAAAATGGGGTCCCCCTGTAAATTTTTGGGGTTCCACTTTTTTGTAAACGTTTTGAAAACAAATAAATGTATGCATTATCCTGTTATATTTCACATTCTATATTGTGTTTTGAAAAAAGGTTGTCATAAACATAACTTAATTAATTAAAAAACACAATACAAAAAAAAATAACTTTTTATGCATATTTAAATTTATTTTTTCTTCTTTCCTTCATGGATCAAAACTTTACCGCTGTTCTATATTTTTTATTGCAATATTTTTGAAGTTGTCTTTATTTTTTAGTTTTAATGCCATGATTTTAATAGTCGGGCACGCTTGTGCACAGATTTTTCTCCATGCGGCCCCTGAGCTAAAATGAGTTTGACACCCCTGCTTTTAAGTGTTTAAAATTTTCTAGGTCCACGTTTTGTCTTGAGTGACTGAGCTTCTTGCTCCTGACTCGCCATTGTTCTTTACCCTGGAAGTTCTGGTGTGGGTTTGCGGTACAAGAGCATTAAAGCACTTTAAAATTGTATTAAGTAACGCCTTGACAACAAATATTTGTCTTCAATATTTCAGTGTCGATTATGTCGACTAATCATTGCAGCCCAACTAGTAGCCACTTTTATCCATCCTGGAATTTTTTTTTTTTCTCCGTATAGCTATGGTGATGCATGAAGTTGATAGATGGAATATCAGTTGTGAAGTGAAGTGAATTATATTTATATAGCGCTTTTTTTCCCCTCCAGTGACTCAAAGCGCTTTACATAGTGAAACCCAATATCTAAGTTACATTTAAACTAGTGTGGGTGGCACTGGGAGCAGGTGGGTAAAGTGTCTTGCCCAAGGACACAACGGCAGTGACTAGGATGGCGGAAGCGGGTATCGAACCTGGAACCCTCAAGTTGCTCGTACGGCCACTCTACCAACCGAGCTGTACCGCCCCAGTTGTTTTTATTTCGCTGTTTACTCTTTTTAGGATAAACTTGCTATGATATGAATTGTTTTCTTCTTAGTAATTGCTTTCTTCCACAATGTTTATTAATTATTAACAATGACCCTCGCTGGCGGTTTATTTAAACCTACTTTTGATGTTTGCACACGACATGGGCGGTGCCGTACGAACTATGCAGGTGTGTCAAACTCATTTTATCTCAGGGGCCGCGTGGAGGAAAATCTGTGCACACCCGGCCAGATTATTAATATCACGGCATTAAAACTAAAAAATAAAGACAATTTGAGATTGTTTTCTTTGTCTTTGTTTGGCAAAAAATAAAACAAACACATTCCGAAAATATTACAATAAAAATATAGAAAAAAATAACCTCTGTAGTAAAGTTTAGATCCATGAAGGAAAAAAGAAAGTGAATGAATCTTTATAACTGAATACATTTACAAATGCATAAAATGTGTTTTATTTTGTTTTGTTTTTTTATGAATTATGTACACTGCAAAAAGTCAAAAACAAGAAAAAAAAATACAAAAAGTAGGGGTATTTTATTGGAACTAAGCAAAATTACCTGCCAATAGAACAAGAAGATCTGGCTTGTCAAGACTTTCCAAAACAAGTAAAATTAGCTAACCTCAATGAACCCAAAAATACCGAAAAGGATTTGCAAATCATTGTATTCCGTTTGTATTTACATCTAACACAATTTTCCAACTCATATGGAAACGGGGTTTGTAGATGATCTCTGGCCCAGAGAAGCCGGCGGCGTTTCTGAATGTTGTTGATAAGTGGCTTTCGCTTTGCATAGTAGAGATTTAACGTGCACTTACACATGTAGCGACAAACTGTATTTATTGACAGTTGTTTTCTTAAGTGTTCCTGAGCCCATGTGGTGATATCCTTTAGAGATTGATGTCGATTTTTTATACAGTGCCGTCTGAGGGATCGAAGGTCACTGTCATTCGATGTTGGTTTCCGGCCATGCCGCTGACGTAGAGTGATTTCTCCAGATTCGCTGAACCTTTTGATGATATAGTGGACCGTAGATGTTGAAATCCCTAAATTTCTTGCAGTTTCACTTTGAGAAACGTTGCTCCTAAACTGTTTGACTATTTGCTCACGCAGATGTGGACAAAGGGGTGTACCTCACCCCATCCTTTCTTGTCAAAGACTGAGCATTTTTTGGGAAGCTGATTTTATACCCAATCATGGCACCCACCTGTTCCCAAATAGCTTGCCCACCTGTGGGATGTTCCAAATAAGTGTTTGATGAGCATTCCTCAACTTTATCAGTATTTATTGCCACCTTTCCCAACTTCTTTGTCACGTGTTGCTGGCATCAAATGCCAAAGTTAATGATTATTTGCAAAAAAAAAAGTTTATCAGTTTGAACATCAAATATGTTGTCTTTGTAGCATATTCAACTGAATATGGGTTGAAAATGATTTGCAAATCATTGTATTCCGTTTATATTTATATCTAACACAATTTCCCAACTCATATGGAAACGGGGTTTGTACATACAGTATGTCATGAGATATAATTTGAATTAAGAGGACTTAAAGGAAACTAAATGAGCTCAAATATACCTCCAAATGAGGCGTAATAATGCAATATATATATTTTAAGCTAGCCTAAATAGCATGTTACCATCGATTTGCTTGCAGTCATTAGTGACCAAATATGTCTGATTAGCACTCCACACAAGTCAATAACATCAACAAAACTCACCTTTGTGTATTCATGCACAATGTTAAAAGTTTGGTGGACAAAAATGAGACGAAAAAAGAAGTGGCATAAAACACGTCCTAGAAAGTCGGAGAAAGTTATACATGTAAACAAACAACGGTGAGTTCATGGACCGGAAAAATTAGTAGGACAAAACGGCGCTCGCCAAATACTCAAATCAGTGAAGCATGTTTAATATAAACAGTGTGCTTTATAACAATTAGGGAGGTTCGTGTCATGTTTTTCCTCCTACAGAAACCATATTAATACAATAAAATGCTTTTTCCCCTCATCTTTTTCCATTTTTCATACATTTTTGAAAAAGCTCCAGAGAACCACTAGGGCGGCGCTAAAGAACCACATGCGGCTCTAAAGCTGCGGGTTGCAAACCCCCGATTTAGGCATAGACAAACTTTATTGATCCACAAAGGAAATAGGTGAGAGATCAGACTTGCTGGGATCGATTGACTTTTAGCAAGCTGTTCTAAAGTAATTCGACTGATTTATCAGTTGATGAAGTATCCACTATCTTCATTTGACCAGCTCAGTGGCCTTGAGGTTAAAGTCTCCGACCTGAGATTGGTAGGTCGTGAGTTGAAACCCCGGCCGAGTCATACCAAAGACTGTAAAAAAAAAAAAAAAAAAAGGGGACCCAGTACCTCCCCGCTTGGCACTCAGCATCAAGGGTTGGAATTGGGGGTTAAATCACTGAGCGCGGTCACTGCTGCTGCTCACTGCTCCCCTCACCTCCCAGGGGGTGGAACAAGGGGATGGGTCGAACGCAGAGGACAAATTTCACGACACCTATGTGTGTGACAATCATTGGTACTTTAACTTTAACTTTAAAATAGCCTTTTTTCAGGGTGGGGGGGTTGAATCACCAAAACAATTCTCCAACGTGCCCACCGCTGCTGCTCACTGCTCTCCACATCTCCCAGGGAGTGGAACAAGGGGATGGGTCAAATGCAGAAGGTAATTTTACCACACCTTGTGTTGTCCTTTAACTTTTTAAATTAGCTTTTAACTTCAGTGCTCCATCTTGAATGCACCGCGGTGTGTAAGCTGGTAAAGAAGACGAGACAGTCAAATCTGAAATTTTTTTCACCCAATTTTTTTTGTGCATCTTTGAATTTAATCTAGTCATTTTTTCTATTTCACCAAATTTAATGTCATGAGTTATTGCTACATCCCCAAATATTAGTCAACGACTCTCTACATCAGGGGTCCCCAAACTATGGCCCGCGGGCCAGTTCCGGCCCGCCAGCGTTCGAGATTTGGCAAGCGGGAAGTCCCTTATTAAAAAAATGTTTTTTTATTTTTATTTTTTTATTATTATTTTTCTTTTTTTTTTCTTTTAAAGGCCTACTGAAACCCACTACTACCGACCACACAGTCTGATAGTTTATATATCAATGATGAAATATTAACATTGCAACACATGCCAATACGGCCGTTTTAGTTTACTAAATTGCAATTTTAAATTTCGCGAGGAAGTATCATGCTAAAACATTGCGGTTTGATGAAACGTGCGCGTGACGTCACGCATTGTAGAGGACGTTTTGTTCCAGCACCGTTCACAGCTATAATTCATCTCTTTTCATCGCATAATTCCACAGTATTATGGACATCTGTGTTGCTGAATCGTTTGCAATTTTTTCAATGAATAATGGAGACGTCAAAGAAGAAAGCTGTAGGTGGGAAGCGGTGTATTGCGGCCGCCTTTAGCAACACAAACACAGCCGGTGTTTCATAGTTTACATTCCGGAAAGATAACGGTGAAGCTTTACTATGGAACAGAGCGGTCAAGTGAACGCGGTTGGATTGGACCACACACACAAAGTACAGTGTATTATGCAGCGATCATTTCGAAAGATCGTGTTTCGAAAAGGGTCCCTTGCGAAGGGCAGAAATGGGCATCGCCACCACCCGTCGATTAGTGCTGAAGAAAGGTGCGGGGCCGACCTTCAGGTTGTACTGGTACGATCATATAATCTCACTTAAACACTAGTAACACAATAAGCAGATAAGGGATTTTCCTGAATTATCGTAGTAAATTTGTCTAATAACATCTGAATCGCTCCCCTGTATAGTCTTTTTGTTGTATTTTTTATTTTTTTTAGTCCTTCACTCTCACTTTCCTCATCCACGAATCTTTCATCCTCGCTCAAATTAATGGGGAAATTGTTGCGTTCTCGGTCCGAATCGCTCTAGCTGCTGGTGGCCATGATTGTAAACAATGTTCAGATGTGAGGAGCTCCACAACCCGTGATGTCACGTGCATATCATCTGCTACTTTTGGTACAGGCAGGGCTTTTTTATCAGCACCAAAAGTTGCGAACTTTATTGTCGATGTTCTCTACTAAATCCTTTCAGCAAAAATATGGCAATACTTGACACATAGAATGGACATGCTATCCCCGTTTAAAGAAAAAAAATCTCATTTCAGTAGGCCTTTACATCCTTCCTTTCTAATCCATTTTCTACCACTTGTTGCTTGTTACTTTCAGAATCTCCTCGCCGCTCAGGCAAATCACATTGTCTAATAATGCATTTTCCAATGGATGACGTGATATAATTTATATATATATATATATATATATATATATATATATATATATATATATATATATATATATATATATATATATATATATATATATATATAAACAGCCCGGCCCCCGGCCAAATTATTTTAACCCAATGTTTGGGGAGCCCTGCTCTACATTCTCTATACTGTTTTAAGAATCGACTACAAAAATGTTAGTTGCTCCTCTTTTCAGCTGAATTTGTGGGCTGGTCTGATGTCATTGGCTGGCCAGTTAAGCGGCCCTGATGAATGTCCTAAAAGAATCATTAAACATCCTTTATGTCTGCATTCCGTCCAAGCAGCTGTCTCTGTGGTTAAACACGCTCCTTGTAATCATTGAAAATGCTCACCTTTGGAGCAATCTCATGGTCTCTCTCAAGGTCCTAGAAGGTGCTGCCTAATTTTGTGAGTTTAAATGGAGAGCATGGAGGCAACTTTGACCATTTATGGACATTTGAAGATATCCAGCGCAGCCTTGAAGTGTAGCAGCTTGCAAAAGACTTGAGGAAGTCGCTGACTATCACATTTTAGCGCGTCTTTACCTTACCTTTTAAGGACATGCAGCTCGCAGGGGACTTAAATAGGTGTCTACCTGTACAGACGGGCTTTAATTCATCTGATCTAATCATTACAAGCAGGGGCGGGCCCAGCCTGTTTGGTTCCCTGCACAAGAACACCCCCTCTGGCAAGTGGGAATGCGGCTCCAATGACAAACACGTATCTCCAGAGTGTGGCCTCGGTGCCAGAGCTGTGTGTTTGCTTTCCACCGACGAGTGTGGAATTCAGCAGTATGCGCGCATGAGGAGGCATCCCACACTCGCACACACACGTGCATCTGATGCATCACAGTAAATGCGTGTGTGTGTGTGTGTGTGTGTGTGTGTGTGTGTGCAAGTTTGCTATAAAAAAAATTGAAAAAATAGGTGAAGTTGCTCGTCTCCTTGGAAAACGTCAGTGAGTAAAAATAGACGTGGCTTGGCAACAGTGGAGGTCAATGGGACGCCCCCTGCAAGGCGGCATTTGGCAGCGTATCGTGCAATGGTGTAAGGTAATCCAAGCCAGTGGTCCCCAACCTTTTTAAACTTAACTGAAAACACAAGATAGAACACATATAGAAAATCAAGCACTAAAAAAATAGGTGTGGACAATGGCGGAACAAGTCTAAACCAAAATAATGAAGCTCATCCTAACATCATTTTACAATTCACACACGCCTTTCTGGGTTTACCGTCGACCGGTAAACCAAGCCACTTTTCAGAATCAGAATCAGAATCAGAAATACTTTAATAATCCCCAAGGGGAAATTAAGATTTTTTTAGCACAATCCCGTTCAAGAGCAGACAAACATTACAGGGAGACAAAACAGGATCGCTGACGGGTCTGCAAACTTCAGGCGCCCCTTACAAAAATGGTGAGAAACAGGTAAAACGCTGGGGAGGGAGTGGTGAGAAGAAAAAAAGTCTAAGCCTAGGCCCCTGGAGAGGGGGTCCTGACTCAGGCCAAGGGGGAAAAAACATCATAGCCATAGCACACATAAGCATATGTGTAAGAGGGAAACGTCAAAGGATATTTAAGACATTAAAAGAGCTTTTAAACACAGGCACAAAAGTAAAACAACGACGACAAAAAACAAAAAAAACAAATACACAGTGGTGGCGTCTGCAGTGTTCCACGCCATCGTCTGCTGAGCATGGCCAGAGACAGGAGCAGACCCAACAAAGCAACCGAGAGAGCTGACTCCACCCTCGGCCGCCCACCAACTCTGGGCCAGTGTCCAGTCCGATTTTGCTGGAATTTGCATCTTCCCATTTTCCCGACGTGTATTTATTCACCACAATATCAGAACGTTTCACAGGATATATATATGCACGTAAAAAGAGCAGATACAAAATTTATTGGGAGCAATTTGTTAGATAAAAGGCAGTTAAAAAATTTAACAGTTTAAACAGTTCAAAGTCTCATTAGCAAAATCACAACTATCCGAAATCTAAAAATGGAGTCAATGGGAGCGCCTCAATTCAGCCCACAAAGCTCCCAAAATAAGAATTAGTTGATATAATATTCCCAGAAGTCTTTTTTTAAATGTTAATACGTATTATTGATGAGATGATGTGTATTTTAGGAAAATACACATCATATTGGCATCTTTAGCTGCATTAAAATAAATAATTTAAAGTCATTTAAAAATCTTGTGAATACTGTATTTTTCGGACTATAAGGCACACTTAAAATCCTTTTCCCCCCCTCAAAACTCGACATTGCGCCTTATAATTCTGGTTTTGCTGACCGACCTCAAAGATTTTTTATTTAGTACATGGTGTAATGATAAGTGTGACCAGTAGATGAAACTCAAATATAAGAGATAAGTGTAGACTTAAATATGATGTAAATATGACTCAAGTAAACAACACCAACATTTTATATGTTCCATTGAAAGTATAGAACATAACACACGGGGCTCAAAAATCCATCAAAATGTTTTAGTATGACTTTGGTAAGCTATGAAGCCGCAACGCTTGATGGATTGTACTGTGCTTCAACATACGAGTATTACTATGGTGTGTGTATAAGGTTAGACATATTGTCTTGCGTTTTGTTTCGCAATATTATGCAAAAGTAACTTTTCTTACCTTTTGGTACCTGCTGATCTGTATTTGGGATCTGCATAAGTCCTGAAAAATTGTGTGCGTCCGCCTTTGTAGTCCGTGCTGACCCCGTAGTCGATAAGTTTCTTCCTTTTCTCTATCTTCTTGTTATAGGACATTCATCTTCCACTGTTGCCATTTTTAATATAAAGTAGTGTAAAGTTCTTACTTATATCCGTCAGTAAACTCATCATGAAAGCACTAAAACATACCGGTGTAGTGAGTTTACATTATTCACCCAAGGAACTTTAGTCGGACGATTTTTCACAGGACATATTTCCAGCCTTGTTGTTGTTTTCGAATGAGGAGCTACTGCTCTGTTATTGATTTAAGTAAAGTCTGAATGTCATTAAAACAGTTAACTCCATCTTTTGACACTTCTTCTACTCCCGTCCTTGCACGCTACACCGCTACAACAAAGATGATGGGGAGAAGACGCTACCGGAGGTTAGCCACGTAAATAAGACAGCCCACAAAACGGCGCATCCTTAAGCGACTATCAGAAAGCGGCTTGAAGATGATCTGTAAAACATAATCTGTGCAACATTTTGACCAAACAACCACCATTACATGTTATGTAGACCACAAGGATGTGCTTTCAATTTAAAAAAAAAATAATAATGAGAATATGACTCCTTTAACGCGCCCTATAATCCGATGAAAAAGAACAAACATAGACCATTCATCGGCAGTGCGCCTTATAACCCGGTGCAAATTGTATTTTGCACCCTATTAGTTGTGGTCTGTTGTGAGAATTGTCTCGTTTGTCTATCCTAGGCCACCGTAGGTCCCGTGAGGTGCACCCCCAGACCTGCTAAGTGCTAGCGTTAGCCAGTAAACCAGCAATGACACGACGTGACAACGACATGGAGTCCGGGGGGTTGTTGGACTGGTACTTTTCAGAAACGGTATAGTACCGAATATGATTTATTGGTATCGCGGTACTATACTTTTACCGGTATACCATACAACCCTACTTGAATCCATAATAACAGCTAACTTCTGAACTGGACCGTGACTTTAAAACCGAGGTACGTGCGAAACCGTGATTCTGGTGTACCGTTACACCCCTACTCGTCTCGGCAAACACGCACATAACCTCCCCAAGGGTGTGAATTGGAGCTTCGTATGAAACCAAATCTCTTTTGTCCTCGTCACCAATGACGAACACACCCTCTTTTTATCCCGCCATTGTCTGCCTCCCCTCAGTGTAGTTAAGACAGCACTGCAATGTCGTTTTGTCCTCTACCGCAACTAAAATAGTATTACTCCCAGATTCAGACTTATGATATCTTACAGTTGCAGAATCTGATCAGGGTCTGTTCAAAAGGGAGTTTTTTCTTGCTTCCGTCCCCAATTATTTGTGTACTTGGTTGTCGTGAACATGCGAGGACCATGGTTCTGGACTTTCTGAAAATACATGTATAGCTCGGTTGGTATAGCTCGGTTGGTAGAGTGGCCGTGCCAGCAACCTGAGGGTTGCAGGTTCGATTCCCGCTTCCGCCATCCTAGTCACTGCCGTTGTGTCCTTGGGCAAGACACTTCACCCACCTGCTCCCAGTGCCACCCACACTGGTTTAAATGTAACTTAGATATTGGGTTTCACTATGTAAAGCGCTTTGAGTCACTAGAGAAAAGCGCTATATAAATATAATTCACTTCACTTCAATTGATGTTTTTGTTGTCTTGGAGCGAAACCTGGAGCCTCTCAGCTGCATTCGGGCGGAAGGCGGCCTACACCCTGGACAAGTCGCCACCTCTTCGCAGGGCCAACACAGACAGACAACATTCCCACTCACATTCACACACTAGGGCCAATTTAGTGTTGCCAATCAACCTATCCCCAGGTGCATGTCTTTGGCGGTGGGAGGAAGCCGAGCCTGCGATTGAACCCAAGACAACTCAGCCCTTCGTATTGTGAGGCACGTGCACTAACCCCTGTTCCACCGCGCTGCGCTCTATCTGAGATATTTAATAATAATAATAATCATAATAATGAATTCGATTTTTATAGCACTTTTCTAGACACTTAAAGCGCTTCACAGAGAAGTGAAAACCCGTAATTCATTCACACCTACAGTAGTGGTGGTAAGCTACATTTGTAGCCACAGCGACGGCGTGGCGCAGTGGGAGAGTGGCCGTGCGCAACCCGAGGGTCCCTGGTTCAATCCCCACCTAGTACCGACCTCGTCACGTCCGTTATGTCCTGAGCAAGACACTTCACCCTTGCTCCTGATGGGTGCTGGTTAGCGCCTTGCACGGCAGCTCCCTCCATCACTGTGTGAATGTGTGTGTGAATGGGTAAATTTGGAAGTAGTGTCAAAGCGCTTTGAGTATCTTGAAGGTAGAAAAGCGCAATACAAGTACAACCCATTGTAGCTACAGCTGCCCTATATGAGTTATAGCAAAGATTTAAAAGTCATGTTTGCAGGGAAAGGGAGCAATCCCTTTCTGGGGAAAAGCTTCACTCCATCATTTGTTCTCTAACGTACACTTCCAGATATAACGTCAACATCATGTTATGCTAAAGCAGCCTCCTTGTTGCAATTATATGTCTTATTATTAAATCACCAAAGGCAAAGTTAGCGCTGGCTGTTTATTCGAGCGCTGTCCAAACATTTGTGCTCAGATTTAAAGTTTGTTTTGTCAACACTTGTTAGAGCGCCGGGATTTATCGACCTAATAATTAACCGCTCGTGAGTCCAGATCCTCAAGCGGAGGCTGTGTGTTTTTTTGCAGGTACACAAACCCACAGATAATAGCAACATGTACACTTTTTTTGGTTAATTATACAGTTCACACTGGTTCCAGGCGGGGATTCGAGGGGGTTTCCAAAACAGACAAAAAAACGCACACTTACAGTATACTTTGTATGAATGCATTAGAGGGGTGTAAAACTAATTTTAGCTCCGGAAAATCTGTGCGGACGTGGGCCGGATTATTAAAATCAATCCATCCATCTATTTTCTTCTGCTTTATTATTATTAAAATTATGGTATAAAAACAAAAAAGAATAAACACAAATTCAGATTGTTTTTCTTGTCTTACTTTGGCCAAAAATAGAACAAACACATTCTGAAAATATTACAATACAAATATAGAAAAAAATACAGGCAGCGGTAAAGTTTAGATCCATGAAGGAAAGAAGAAAAAATAAATTCACATATGCATACCGGTACCGACATAGTAGTAGACAGTGCGTAATCGAAACTGCATAACGTTTTTCATTGCCCAATTTACTGAGCTATGCCATCCGTTTTCACATGTGCCGCATTTGCAAGACACAATAACAAGGCATGTGCATTCAAAGTATTTGGATAACGAAAGCCATTATGAAAAATTCTAATCATATTAGCAGAAATGCAAGCTTGCGACCCCGAATGAAACAAGCGGTAGAAAATGGATGGATGGATGGCAAGCTTTTAAAAGAGTCTCAAACCATGATTTCATGCTGCATGGTTCAATGGCAGTTTCACGTTTACTGCGTGTAGGATTTTTTTTTTTCGTCTTTGCGAAAAAAATAAAAAATCCCAAAATGCTCATGAGTTAATGGGCAACCTGTGACATTGATTAGATGGGGAAAAAAACTTCAAAGGCATCAGTGCCTCATCTAGCGTGTACCTCAAGGCACAGTACTTTTTTTTTTTTACTGAAACGGGATAAAAGGCCAACTGCACTTTTTTGGGGGAATTTTGTCCATCATTCACAATCCGTATGTAAGGAAAGAACACATAAGTTTTTCTTTGTTATGCATTCTAATTCGTAACGTACCGTATGGCAAGTACAAAGTGGCTAATCATGCCGATAAGGGGAGTGCACTATTATTATCGGTCACTCGAACGAGTACGACGATCCTCCTGGTAGGGTTGTTTCCCTTTATGGAGGATGCCTGTGTGTGACTTTGTTTTACGTGGGGAGACTGGTGCACAGACAATCACCACACGATCCTTGAAAGAATGTGGTCCGGGCCTGGTGGCATGGAGTCCAAGACTACCGTATTCCGCCTGCTCCGCCGTTGAGGTCTTTACCGTATCCCTGGCCAGGAGGTAAAGTAGTAGACCTTTGCCAATGGCCACCTGGGGTAACAGTAGGAAAGGGGTTAATCTCCTAGTGCCCCAAGACCCTATAGAGGAGCCTCCACTGCCGGATGCACTTTAACGTCATGCCCAGGACATGGGGAGTACACTATCCCGTCCATGAAGCCCTCTAAAAAACATCCAAAAACAACCAAAAATACTTTATTTACATCTTGTGATCCGAATATTAACTAGGTACTAGTGATATTGTTATTATTGGCATAAATCATGCCTCTCACCTGGATAGTTGAATGTTGTGGCCAAAAACCGAGAAGTTGGCGAGAAAGACACAAAAAGACACTTGCTCGCGACTCCTTTTTCTTTTTTTTTTTTTACCTGTGGGAGGGGATTATGATACATTTTTCATCTAAATGTTCAAATATGAATGGCACCACAGTCGGCATCCCAGTGAGAGCGGATATTGTCCAGTAAGTGTTTGTCTTATTATGTTCGCATTTTGTATCTCTTGTTTAGCACTTAGACATGATGAACGTTGCGTTTGTGAAATGAATGCGCCGCCGTATGCTTAAAATGACCAAAATACGTAAATTAAACACATATAATTACATAGTGTATATAAAACGATACTAGAAGTTTTTGTTTGTTTTTAAAGCCCTTTTTAGGCAAAAAAGAGCCTTTTCCATTGCCTCCATTGTTGGCTGACTTTTGCTAGCGTTTATATACGAGTTAAAATGCATAAAAAAGGTAAAACGTATGTGTTCCTGTCTCACATAATGATTTTGAAATATAGACACAATTAAATAAATAAAGTGCAGTTCCCTTTTAGGCGCACAACTATGCTTTTTGGAGCCTCACTCAGCTCATTATCATCAATGCCGCACACACTCAACGTGTGCTCCCAGTAGGGCTTACGCATTTTCAAGTGTCTCAAGTCCAGCATGAATGCTACATTTTGGACATCACACTTCATAATGGCCCCTTTGAGACACATTTACAATTGGTGAAATGTGTACCGTATTTTCTGCACTATAGGGCATACTTACCAACCCTCCCGATTTTTCCGGGAGACTCCCGAATTTCAGTGCCCCTCTTGGAAATCTCCGTGGAAACCATTCTCCCGATTTTCTCCCGATTTCCACCCGGACAACAATATTGGGGGCGTGCCTTAAAGGCACTGCCTTAAAGGCCTACTGAAATGAGATGTTCTTATTTAAACGGGGATAGCAGGTCCATTCTATGTGTCATACTTGATCATTTTGCGACATTGCCATATTTTTGCTGAAAGGATTTAGTAGAGAACATCGACGATAAAGTTTGCAACTTTTGGTCGCTAATAAAAAAGCCTTGCCTGTACTGGAAGTAGCAGACGATGTGCGCGTGACGTCACCGGTTGTAGAGCTCCTCACATCCTCACATTGTTTACAGTCATAGCCACCAGCAGCTAGAGCGATTCGGACCGAGAAAGCGACAATTTCCCCTTTAATTTGAGCGAGGATGAAAGATTTGTGGATGAGGATAGTGAGAGTGAAGGACTAGAAGAAAAAAAAAGACGAGGTCAGTGGGAGCGATTCAGATGTTATTAGACTCATTTAATAGGATAATTCTGGAAAATCCCTTATCTGCCTATTGTGTTACCAGTGTTTTAGTGAGATCATATAGTCATACCTGAAAGTCGGAGGTGTGTGATGACCGTCAGTGTCTCTGAGGGAAGCCATGGAGGAGCCAAGAAAGTTGCAGCTTCCTCTTTGACAGCTGCAGGAGGAACGACACAAGCTCCGCTCATGTTTAGGGTAAGAGCCAACTTATTACCACAATTTTCTCACCGAAACCTGCTGGTTGACATGTGGTCGGGAACCATGTTCGCTTGACCGCTCTGTTCCATATTAAAGCTTCACTACGAACAAAGAAACACCTACTGTGTCTGTGTTGCTACAGCCGGCAGATATACACCGCTTTCCATCAACAGTTTTCTTCTTTGTAGTCTCCATTATTAGTTGAACAAATTGCAAAAGATTCAGCAACACAGATGTCCAGAATACTATGTTATTATGCGATAAAAACAGACTACTTTTAGCCGTGATCGGTGCTGGGAGAACATGTCTGCTACCACCGGTGACGTCACGCACACGCGTCATCATACACGTCATCATACCGCAACGTTTTCAACAGATACCTCGCGGGAAATTTAAAATTGCAATTTAGTAAACTAAACCGGCCGTATTGGCATGTATTGCAACGTTAAGATTTCATCATTGATATATAAACTATCAGACTGTGTGGTCGGTATTAGTGGGTTTTAGTAGGCCTTTAAGCATCCTCTACAACCTGTGGACATGTCCGCTTTTCCTCCATACAAACAGCGTGTCGGCCCATTCATAAAGTATATGCGGTTTTAACAGATACACATAAGTGAATGCATTGCATACTTGGTCAACAGCCATACAGGTCACTCTGAGGGTGGCCGTATAAACAGCTTTAACACTGTTACAAATATGCGCCACACTGTGAACCCACACCAAACAAGAATAACAAACACATTTCGGGAGAACATCTGACCGTAACACAACATAAACACAACAGAGGAAATACCCAGAACTAACTAACACTAGCACTAACTCTTCCGGGACGCTACAATATACACCCCCGCCACCACCAAACCCCCCCCCACCCCCCCACCACCACCACTTCAACCCCCACACCACCCTCCCCCATCTCCCGAAATCGGAGGTCTCCAGGTTGGCAAGTATGCCATAGGGCGCACCGGATTATAAGGCGCACTGCCGATGAATGGTCTATTTTCGATCTTTTTTCATATATAAAGCGCAAGGATTATAGGGCGCATTCAAAGGAGTCAATATATTATTAAAAATAATTCTGAATTGAAAACGTTTCCTTGTGGCCTACACAACATGTATTTGTGGTTCTTTTGTCAAAATATTGCATGGATTATGTTTTACAGACTATTTTCAAGCCACTTTCTGACAGTCGCTTCAGGATGTGCGGTTTTGTGGGCGGTCTTATCTATGTGGCTCACCTTCGGCAGCGTCTTCTGCCCGTCATCTTTGTTGTAGCGGTGTAGCGTGCAAGGACGGGAGTGGAAGAAGTGTCAAAAGATGGCGCTAACGGGTTCAATTTAATTTAGATTTTGCTTAAATCAAGAACGGAGCTGCATATCCTCATTTGCCGGAAATGTGTCCTGTGAAAAACCGTCCGACAGGAACTCTCTAGTAACTAAAGGTCCTTGGGTGAATAATGTAAACTCACTACACCGGTATGTTTTAGCCCTTTCATGGCGAGTTTACTGACAGATATAAATAAGAACTTTACACTACTTTATATTAGAAATGGCAACAACGGAGGATGAATGTCCCATAACACAAAAATAGAGAAAAAGAAGAAGTTTATCGACTACGGCGTTCCACGGATTACAAAGGCGGAGGCGCACAATTTTCTCAGGACTCATGCAGATCCCAAATACAGATCAGCAGTTGTTTTTGAATAATATTGCGAAACAAAACGCCAGATAATATGTCTTACCTTATACACACACACCATAATAATACGCGTGTGTTGAAGCAATCAATCAATCGGTGCGGCTTCATAGCTTACCAAAGTCGTACTAAAACATTTTAATAGATTTTTGAGCGTCGTGTGTTATGTTGTATATTTTCAATGGAACATATAAAATGTTGGTGTTGTTTACTTGAGTCATATTGCAGTCGACACATATCTCTTGTGTGTGACTGCCATCTACAGGCCACACTTATCATTACACCATGTACCAAATGAAATAGCTTTGCGGTCGGTAAGCAAAACCAGAACTAGTCCGTACATTAGGCGTAAAAGACTTTTAGTGCGCCTTATAGTCCGGAAAATACTGTAACCTTTAAATGTTCCACATCAGTGCAGTGCAGTCCCATAACATCAGGGATAAAGAAACTCAGCTCAAAGATATGCTAAACTCACACCGGCGCTATTAGTGGAATCATGCTTCTCTTTACTGCTGCATGCCCATTCAGGCTCATGAAACAAAACCAAATTAGCAAAGTTCCGCCTCTCCTTGCTAATTTTTCTCTTGAAGGACTACCAGGTGGAGTGGAGAAGAGCGAGCCTAATCCTGTCTAATAGCCTTGTTTCCGTATTGTTGTGCAATCCCAAAGTGAGAAGAGAAAAAAAAATGACATGAATATTTTGTGCAAAGGTTTGAGTCAGTGACTGCCCGAAGGCAACAAAGTGAAACTGCAAATTCACAAATTGGGTGGCCTAATTCCTGGAACTTCCGATGCATGTGTACTGGCGTATGGAATAAACAGTAGACGAGGAACGAGGCCGGACGGCCAAACACAGCTGGTTTGTCTCCTGCCGGGGACGTGGAAAGGAAGACGAAAGAAGCAAGGAGGAAGACAAACTAGATAAAGGAGAAGGGAGGCCGGCTATTTCTAGGCTGCCTTTGCTTAGGACAACATTCATTTATCGGAGCATTATTTTATTTTCGCATCATAACAGTCACTTAGTACTGTAACACCGTGCCTTTTATTCAGCACCATAGCTTCACATGTCAATTAAAAGCATCCTCTTGCATCTTTGTCCTCCAGAGGCCTCGACCTGAACGATTGTGCAAGTTCTCTCACTTAAAATGATGACAGAGTTCTGTAATTTTCATCATAGGTACTAGAGATGCGCGGATAGGCAATTATATGATCCGAAACCGCATCACAAAAGTCGTCATCCACCCACCGCCACTCACCCGAACCAACATTTCATCGAAGCCACACTCGCCCGCCACCCGCCCGTTGTTATATATCTAATATAGACGATGCAAGGCATTAGTGAGGTTAGAAAGTGTAACTCCCTCCAAATAGCACAGACACGATGGCTTTCTTGAACTGATTTATTTGAAGGCTTACTTTCCCTTCAAATTCACCGTGAAAACTGTAATAAATTAAGCACGTTACAAACGTAAAAATACTAACATGCACAGCATGTGGATCAAACATTTTACCAAGTAAAATACCAACAAATGACAAATACCTCGAGTCGTTGGCCATACCCGGAAGTAGCTTCCTTACATCCGTCGACAGATCAAACGAGACACTTCAAAATAAAAGTATGCCCACATACTGTTTCAAAGAGTGCTGCTTGTTTTTCGTATGTGGGTAACAACATTTAACTATTTATAAATGGTTGATTTCTATAGGCTGGTAAGGTAAAGTGTTGTACCTGACAAGTTTGGGCTACCTAGCTTCTGCAGCCTTCATCAGAGGTGTCACGTGATGTTAGCGGGACATCGTCTGTACCATCAAGAGTTGTCAGGTGTTAGCCAATGACTTTGGCTGGGGGGCGGAACTTCCGGGAGAGATAGGGAAGTGACGTTATCGACAGGAAGTGAGAGTTCGCGTTGTCCTGGGAAAAGCGTTAGAGACATGAGAGCTGTTGTGTGGTTGTATTACATCTTGTGCAATAAAGACAAGACAAATGAAGAAGTTGTATGAGCCTACATTCCTGGGATTATTACAATATATATTTCCGAATATGTTCAACCGCCACCCGCCCGAATCTATTTAAAATCAATTTTTTCGTCATGTCACCCGCCCGACCCGCAGATTATCCGCAGACTCCGCGGTTGTGACCGCAAACCGCGCATCTCTAATAGGTACATTTCAACTGTGAGAGACAGAATGTAAACATTTTTTCCAGGAATTCACATTGTAGGAATTTTAAAGAATTTTATTTATAAATCATGGTGGAAAATAAGTATTTGGTCAACCATTCAAAGCTCTCACTGATGGAAGGAGGTTTTGGCTCAAAATCTCACGATACATGGCCCCATTCATTCTTTCCTTAACACGGATCAATCGTCCTGTCCCCTTAGCAGAAAAACAGCCCCAAAGCATGATGTTTCCACCCCCATGCTTCACGGTAGGTCTGGTGTTCTTGGGATGCAACACAGTATTCTTCTTCCTCCAAACACGACGAGTTGAGTTTGTACCAAAAAGTTCTATTTTGGTTTCATCTGACCACATGCCATTCTCCCAATCCTCTGCTGTATCATCCATGTATCCATTTTGGTATAAACTCAACTCGTCGTGTTTATGCTGTAAAGAAGGCTTCACGGTGGAAGAGGGGTTAGTGCGTCTGCCTCACAATACCAAAGTCCTGAGTAGTCCTGGGTTCAATCCCTGGCTCGGGATCTTTCTGTGTGGAGTTTGCATGTCTTCCCCGTGAATGTGTGGGTGCCCTCCGGGTACTCCGGCCTCCTCCCACCTCCAAAGACATGCACCTGGGGATAGGTTGATTGGCAACACTAAATTGGCCCTAGTGTGTGAACGTGAGTGTGAATGTTGTCTGTCTCTCTGTGTTGGCCCTGCGATGAGGTGGCGACTTGTCCAGGGTGTACCCAGCCTTCCGCCCGATTGTAGCTGAGATAGGCACCAGCGCCCCCAAAGGGAATAAGCGGTAGAAAATAGATGGATGGATGCTGTAAAATACACCGTAACATGTATTGTGATTTTCATTAATTTGATCGGTAGTTTGCAGTAACATCATAGGTCAAGCAAATATTTTTATTTAGACAAAAACATTTTGTGGGAAAGTATGATATACTGTAATATGTGTTGCATTAAAGTTTAAAATGCATGCAATTTCAAGCATTACTTATATTTTTTCTGTCATTTAGTGAGAAAATGTTAAGTACTTTATTGACACATATCATCTCCAGGTGTTTGCGACCCAGATAAAATGAAGCCGCGGGCCAGATCTGGCCCCTGGGCCTTGCGTTTGACACCTCTGTACTAAGTGATCCATACGTTTCGCACTAAGGAAATTCCGTCACCTTTATCTAAAAGCCCTCCTGTCCTGTCATGCTACCTGCACTGCACCATATGGCTCCATGGCTGTCTGCGTTATGTTTTGGGTAGTTTCACCCGAGATAACATCTGCAGAGCCTATAGGAATGAAAGAGCAAGTCCAGGCGACGAGAAAGAGGATGCACACACACCTCGGGACAGGAGAACAACACTGATTGGGCAGCAACAAGCATAAACGTGTAGATTGAATGCAGGTTATTGTTCAGTTAGGTTTCATCGCTGCCGAATAAAAATAACTTTATAATGTAGATTTGTAGCATTTTATGCATTTTTCTGCCACAGAGTGCATTTTAAATGGAAAACCAACTCCCTCACCATTTGTTTTACTGTACTCTAGCTTTTAATAAATTTTTAAAGTTTTTTTTATGGACATTTTGACTTTATTTTCCTACATTGATGGCCAGTGTGCTTGTGCTGAATGTAGCCGTAGGTGTGTGAGAGATATTAATTAATTGTTTTACTATTTTAGGTAGTCTATGGTGGATTGGGACGGCGTGGCGAAGTTGAGAAAGTGGCCGTGTCAGCAACTGGTTCAATCCCCCCCTTCTACCATCCTAGTCACGTCTGTTGTGTCCTTGGGCAAGACACTTCACCCTTGCTCCTGATGGGTCCTGGTTAGCGCCTTGCATGGCGGCTCCCACCATCAGTGTTTGAATGTGTGTGTGAATGGGTGAATGTGGAAATACTGTCAAAGCGCTTTGGGCTCCTTAAAAAGGGTTAGAAAAGCGCTATACAAGTACAAAGATTTACCATTTACCATTGATGTTTTTATTGTATATTGTTGGCTGTTGGCAATCTACAAACCCCAAAACCAGTTGGCACATTGTGTAAATCGTAAATAAAAACAGAATAAAACGATTTGCAAATTCTTTTCAACTTATATTCATTTGAATGGAATGCAAAGACCAGATATTTAATGTTTGAGCTGAGAGACTTATTTTTTTGCAAATAATCTTCAACTTCCAATTTAATGGCAGAAACACATTGCAAAAAAGATTGGCACATGGGCATTTTTACCACTGTGTTACCTTTTAACAACACTCAGTAAACGTTTGGGAAATGAAGTGAACAATTTTTGAAGCTTTTCAGAAGGAATTCTTTCTCATTCTTGCTTGATGTACAGCTTAAGTTGTTCAACAGTCCGGGTTCTCCGTTGTGGTAATTTGCTTGATATTGCGCCACATATTTTCAATGGGATGACGTCACGTGGATGGCGACATATGTTGCTCCAAAAACTATATGTAGATTTCAGGATTAATTGTGACTTCACGGATGTGAAAGTTACCCATACTTTGGGCACTAATACACCTCCATACCATCATAGATGCTGGCTTTTGAACTTTGCGCCTACAACAATGGTTCTTTTCCTCTTGTTCCAAAATGTCCCTTTGACCCCAAATGGGACAAGCGTTCGAAAATGGATGGATGGATATCCATATAAATATATAGATATCCATCCATCCATTGTCTACCGCTTATTCCCTTTGGGGCCGCGGGGGGCGCTGGTGCCTATCTCAGCTACAATCGGACGGAAGGCGGCGTACACCCTGGACTAGTCCCCAACTCATCACAGGGCCAACACAGATAGACAGAACACATTCACACTCACATTCACAAACTAGGGCCAATTTTTTAGTGTTGCCAATCAACCTATCCCCAGGTGCGTGTCTTTGGAAGTGGGAGGAAGCCGGAGTACCCGGAGGGAGCCCACGCATTTATATATATATATATATATATATATATATATATATATATATATATATATATATATATATATATATATATACATATATGTATATATATACATATATATATATACATCCATCCATCCATCCATTTTCTACCGCTTATTCCCTTTCGGGGTCGCGGGGGGCACTGGCACCTATCTCAGCTACAATCGGGCGGAAGGCGGGGTACACCCTGGACAAGTCGCCACCTCATCGCAGATATATATATATATGTATATATATTATATATATATATATATATATATATATATATATATATATATATACAAACCCCATTTCCATGAGTTGGGAAATTGTGTTAGATGTAAATATAAACGGAATACAATGATTTGCAAGTCATTTTCAACCCATATTCAGTTGAATATGCTACAAAGACAACATATTTGATGTTTAAACTGATAAACATTTTTTTTGTGCAAATAATCATTAACTTTAGAATTTGATGGCAGCAACACGTCACAAAGAAGTTGGGAAAGGTGGCAATACATTTTGAAAAAGTTGAGGAATGCTCATTAAACACTTATATGGAACATCTCACATGTGTGCAGGCTAATTGGGAACAGTTGGGTGCCATGATTGGGTATAAAAGCAGCTTCCATGAAATGCTATAAGTATTTCACAAACAAGGCTGGGGTGAAGGTCACCACTTTGTAAGCAAATTGTTGAACAGTTTTAGAACAACATTTCTCAACGAACTATTGCAAGGAATTTAGGGATTTTACCAGCTACGGTCCGTAAAATCATCAAAAGGTTCAGAGAATCTGTAGAAATCCCTGCATGTAAGCGATGATAATACGTAACTTTGATCCCTCAGGCGGTACTGCATCCAAAACCGACATCAGTGTGTAAAGGATATCATCACACAGGCTCAGGAACACTTCATAACACCACTGTCAGCAACTACAGTTGGTCGCTACATCTGTAAGTGCAAGTTAAAACTCTACTATGCAAAGCCAAACCCATTTATTATCAACTCACTGACCTTTGCTGGGCTCGAGCTCACCTAAGATGGACTGATGCAAAGTGGAAAGGTGTTCTGTGGTCTGACGAGTCCACATTTCAAATTATATTTGGAAACAGAGGACGTGGTGTCCTCCAGAACAAAGAGGAAAATAACCATTCGGATTGTTACAGGCACAAAGTCCAAAAGCCAGCATCTGTGATGGTATGGGGGTGTATTTGTGCCTAAGGCATGGGTAACTTACACATATGTGAAGGCACCATTAATGTTGAAAGGTCCATACAGGTTTTGGAGCAACATATGTTGTCATCCAAGCAACGTTATCATGGACACCTCTGCTTATTTCAGCAAGACAATGCAAATCCACGTGTTACAACAGCGTGGCTTCGTAGTAAAAGAGTGCGGGTACTTTCCTGGCCCGCCTGCAGTCCAGACCTGTTTCCCATCGAAAATGTGTGGCACATTATGAAGCGTAAAATACGACTGCGGAGACCCCGGACTGTTGAACGACTGAATCTCTACATAAAACCAGAATAGGAAAGAATTCCACTTTCAAAGCTTGAACATTAGTTTCATCAGTTCCCAAAAGTTTATTGAATGTGTTGTTAAAAGAAAAGGTGATGTAACACAGTGGTGAACATGTCCTTTCCCAACTACTTTGGCACATGTTGCAGCCATGAAATTCTAAGTTAATTATTTTTGCAAAAAAAATAAAGTTTATAAGTTTGAAAATTAAATATCTTGTCTTTGTAGTGCATTCAATTGAATATGGGTTGAAAAGGATTTGCAAATCATTGTATTCCGTTTATATTTACATCTAACACAATTTCCCAACTCATATGGAAACGGGGTTTGTATATATATATATATATATATATATATATATATATATATATATATACACCGTATATTAGAAATGTCCGATAATATCGGACTGCCGATAAATGCTTTAAAATGTAATATCGTAATTTATCGGTATCGGTTTCAAAAAGTAAAATGTATGACTTTTTAAAACACCGCTGTACAAAGTAGTACACAACATAGGGAGAAGTACAGAGCGCCAATAAACCTTAAAGGCACTGCCTTTGCGTGTCAGCCCAATCACATAATATCCACGGCTTTTCACACACACAAGTGAATGCAACCATACTTGGTCAACAGCCATACAGGTCACACTGAGGTTGGCCGTATAAACAACTTTAACACTGTTACAAATATGCGCCACACTGTGAACCCACACCAAACAAGAATGACAAACACATTTCGAGACAACATCCGCACTGTAACACAACACAACAGAACAAAAACCCAGAACCCCTTGCAGCACTAACTCTTCCGGCAATACAATATACACCCCCGGTGGATATTGGTGTTATGATCCGCTGCCCGGCTCATATTATGTTTAGGTTTTGAGACTTTTTTGTATTATGTTTTGTTAGTTTTGGATTCCTTTAGTTCCGGTTTGTACTCCTCTGTGTTCGTTTCCATGGTTACTCATTGTTTTCACCTGTCTTGTGATTTCTGTCATTATTTAGCCTGCCTTTTCCCGTCAGTCGGTCTGGGTCCAATGTTTGCGGTAATCTACAGTCACGTCTATGTTTCTGGTTCCAGTCTCTGTGCTAAGTATTAGCCTGAGCTTCCCGTGCGTTCGGCACGTTGTTCTTTTGTTGATTTCTGTCTGTTTAGTATTGTATATCGTTTATTTAAACATCCTACCCTTATGTTTTCGTCCGGAGAGTCCTTTGCATCCTTGGGGAAACGCGCATCACCATGCGCCCTGGGCGGGACACATTGGTACTTTAACTTTAAAGTTATTGGTGGGAAAATGCATTTTTAGACTTGCCTGAGCGGCAAGGAGACCCCAAGATTAACAAGTGGTAGAACATGGATTTGTGAGGGGCTAGAAAGGACAGATTAAAAAATAATAATAAAAAAATGTTTGAAATAATGATAATTGTTTTAACTTGAGACTTACCGCAGGCCAGATTTTGGACGCTGGAGGGCCGTATCCGTAGTTTGGGAAGCACCGCACTCAGGAATCCCATCACCAGTGGGACGACGTGGCGAAGTTGGGAGAGTGGCTGTGCCAGCAAGCTGAGGGTTACTGGTTCAATCCCCACCTTCTACCATCCTAGTCACATACGTTGTGTCCTTGAGCAAGACACTTCACCCTTGCTCCTGATGGGTCCTGGTTAGCGCCTTGCATGGCAGCTCCCGTCATCAGTGTGTGAATGTGTGTGTGAATGGGCGAAAGTGGAAATACTGTCAAAGCGCTTTGGGCTCCTTAAAAAGGGGTAGAAAAGCTCTATACAAGTACAGCCATTTACCATTCACCTTTATGTATCCTATGCCTGCTTTCGAGTCTTGTATATTTTGTCTATTACCTGTGCGCGCGCGCTCGTCTTCCACCTGAACATCCCACAGCGTCTCGTGTGTTCACCCTGGGGGCGCCGCAGGGCTCAGCATCTGTTTGTCTGGGTGTGGACGGATCAGTGTCCCGTGCACATCGCCAACGTCCCTCAGGCTGCGGCTGGATTATGTTGCACAACAATGACTGAATATGACACAGACACAACTGGTTAGGATCGCGCAGGAGACTAAAATGATGATTAAGAGGAAAAAAAAAAAAAGTGTTTTATTTCAATAACGTTTGTGTGCTTTGTCCGTTCCAATGCTCGCCTTTTTGGCCTCCTTCTGTCACGGTGATTATAGAAGTCCAGGAGATCAGAGACCTACACCGCTGACCTTTCCCCTCCTTTTCTCTCTCTCCTTATTCTCTGTGCCAAACTCCTCTCCCGTCCATCACCACAGTAATCTTTGGGTGTGCTGATGCTGATGGCCCGAGGTGGTGAAACACATACACCCTGTTGTTGTTCTTTACATCCTTTTGTGTGTCCGTCTCTTTCACTTTTCAACCACTGCAGTGTAAACATTTGTCAGAACAATATTTTCTATGCTCTTTTCTGACAAATACACCACAAACCCTTCGTGTCAAAGTCAAGGCCTGCTGCCCAGATCCGGCCCACAAATGAATGATCTATGATGCTATTCGATCAGTATCAGAACCAGCCCACAGGCCACAGCCGCCTGCTGCTGTTTTGCACGCACCAATACTCCATCAGTGATGGCGCTAGGAATTTTCAAAATGGGGTCGCAGGGACCCCATCAAGTCATAAAAATGGGGTCCAAAAGTACATTTTTGAAGTCCCACTTTTTTTTTTACGGTTTTGAAAACAAATGAAACATGTAGTCGGACACACTTCGACGCACATCAAGGGCTCTGGAACCACTTCTCTCGAGATGGAGTGGACTCACTTCCACTCTGGCGTTGCCAGCAATGAGAGGCGACGGGCTGGAGTGGCCCGTCGCCTCGTATAGTGAAACAGATTTCCCCATAAGAAACAATGTAAACATGAATAATTGGTTCTCACCTCGACAAAAAAGTGCGTACCTTGAAGACACTATAATGTTGTATGTATGCATGCTGTATATATATAAAACCAACATAACAAGCTCTTTGGTCTGGAGGACACGACGTCCAAAGTTACCATAAAATATTTGAAAATGTGGACTCGTCAGACCACAGAACACTTTTACATTTTGCATCAGTGCATCTTAGATGAGCTCGGGCCCAGCGAAGCCATTCAGCATTTCTGGGTTTTGTTGATAAATGGCTTTTGCTTTACGTAGTAGAGTTTTAACTTATCAATAAGTTGATATTGTTTAAAATATGCTAAAAAATAACAATATACTTACATTATATACAAAACTCAAAACCAGTGAAGTTGGCACGTTGTGAAATTCGTAAATAAAAACAGAATACAATGATTTGCAAATCTGGGTGTTGATAAATGGCTTACGCTTTGCATAGTAGAGTTTTAACTTGCACTTACGGATGTAGTGACGAGCTGTAGGTCCTGACCGTGATTTTCTAAAGTGCACCTGAGCCCATGTGGTGATATCCATTGCACACTGATGTCGTTTTTTGATGCAGTACCATCTGAGGGATCAAAGGTCCGTAACATCATCGCTTACACGCAGTGATTTCTCCAGATTCTCTGAAACTTTTGATGATATTACGGACCGTAGACGATGAAATCCCTAAATTCCTTGCAATAGCTTATTGAGGAATGTTGTTCTTAAACTGTGGGACAATTTGCTCACACATTTGTTCACAAAGTGGTGACCCTCCCCTCATCCTTGTTTTTTGAATGACTGAGCGTTTCATGGAATCTGCTTTTATACCCAATCATGGCACCCACCTGTTCTCAATTAGCCTGTTCACCTGTGGGATGTTCCAAAATAAGTGTTTGATGAGCATTCCTCAACTTTTCTCAGTCCTTTTTGCTACTTGTGCCAGCTTTTATGAAACATGTTGCAGGCATCAAATTCCAAATGAGCTAACATTTGCAAAAATTAACAACGTTTTCCAGTTCGAACGTTAAATATCTTGTCTTCGCAGTCTATTCAAATAAATATAGGTTGAAAAGGATTTGCAAATCATTGTATTCCGTTTTTATGTACGATTCACACAATCTTGGGGTTTGTAGATATAGCGTTCATGAATCGAGGTTCCACTGTACTGTAATAAATAGCTTTACTTTTATTTGCTGTATGAATCAGTGCAGTGGTTCTCAAATGGGGGTATTTGAAGGCATGCCAAGGGGTACGTGAGATTTTTTTTTTAATAATCTAAAAATAGCAACAATTAAAAAATCCATTATAAATATATTTATTGAATAATACTTCAACAAAATATGAATGTTAGTTCATAAACTGTGAAAAGAAATGCAACAATGCAATATTCAGCGTTGACAGCTAGATTTTTTTGTGAAATGTTCCATAAATATTGATGTTAAAGATTTCTTTTTTTGTGAAGAAATGTTTAGAATGAAGTTGATGAATCCAGATGGATCTCTATTACAATCCCCAAAGAGGGCACTTTAAGTTGATGATTACTTCTATGTGTAGAAATCTTTATTTATAATTGAATCACTTGTTTATTTCTCGACAAGTTTTTAGTTATTTTTATATCTTTTATATCCACTACAAATGAGCAATATTTTGCACTGTTATACATTTTAATAAATCAGAAACTGATGACATAGTGCTGTATTTTACTTCTTTATCCCTTTTTTTCAACCAAAAATGCTTTGCTCTAATCAGGGGTACTTGAATTAAAAAAATGTTCACAGGGGGTACATAACTGAAAAAAGGTTCAGAACCACTAGATTAGTGAACTGAAAACAGAAATATGGGGAAAAATCTGGTTTAAAATCAAATTAAGATATTTCTGTATATGTTATTTAATGTCCTTGTTCCAAATTCAAGTATGTATTTGCTGTCTTTCCCAGGCCCTGTTTTAATGGGTTTAACACGTCTAGGCCAGCTCATGATGACTTCTGGGGGTCCTAACAGTCGGGGGTGTTGAACCCTGCTTGTTTTTGGGGCCCAAATCACCCCTCTACTGCATCACTTTTCATTTTCTCATAACCTTCATCATGCATTGGCCCCCCCATCACCCTTTTAATCCCCTAATCACGCTGAAATGTGACCCCTGACCCCACACTGACCTAAAAACCCTGCTGTCGTACATGCATGTGGAGGTGACCCAATCTGAAGGCTGTCTCCCTCGTCTCCTCATGTGGTCCAGCCTCCCAGCATGTGGTCTATATGAGCTTATGTCACTCATACTACGGCTTATAAAAGCCTTCTATATGTTCCCCTATCAAGTTTGAAAGCGCTGTGTGTGTTTGCTAGCTATCTCAGGAATGCCACCCTGAGCCCATTAAGTTAATCTACAGTTCACGACGAATTCAGAAGATGCAAAGTCGTGTGTTTGAATCCTGAAAAACTCAAATGTATGTGACGTGTTTGTTTTAAGTGCTGTCAAAGGATCTTAAAGCACTTCCTTGTCTCCCCAGGGGACCGACTTTGACGAGCCGTGTTACGGTCTGGACTGCAGCAGAGGATGCAGGTGCAACCCAGAAAAGGGCGCCAGGGTGAGTCTTCAGCTTACCGCCATCTTGGCTCTGTCTGCATCCATGGATGCATTTGAGTTTATTTATATTTACACATTGTCTTTTCAGTGTATAAGTGTCTTCACACTATAGAAAACTAGGGTTGTACGGTATACCGGTGCTAGTGTAGTATCGTGGTACAAATGAATTAAAAACGGTACTATACTCTCTTTGAAAAGTACTGTTTCCCAATTTCAAAAATATATTCTTTATTAACGGGCATGACTGCGCACCGTCACGTCGTGACATCGATGGTTTGACAAGCAGAGGAGCATGTTCGGCAGCACACAATCACAGAGTACTTACAGCAGAAAGCAGACAGGGTGTGTAGACAGAAAAGGGAGAACGGACGCATTTTGGCTTAAAAACCGACGATAAAGGTGAAGCTATAACACTGAAACGCTGAAAAAGACATGGCTAGCTAGCGAGCAGCTAACATCGATCCGCAGTCGCCAGTGTTTCAGCTACTTCTAAGTCACTACTCCTTGCATTCTCCATGGCAACAAATGAAGTACGTTTCTTACAAGTATCATCTCTGCAGGACGAGGAATAGCTAAACATTTTTCACTACACACCGTAGAACAGGGGTCACCAACCTTTTTGAAACCAAGAGCTAATTCTTGGGTACTGATTAAAGCGAAGGGCTACTAGTTTGATACACACTTAAATAAATTGCCAGAAATAGCCAATTTGTTAAATTTACCTTTTATAAATATATATATATATAAATAAATAAAATAAAAAAAAAAATTAAAAAAAAAAAAAAATATATATATATATATATATATATATATATATATATATATATATATATATATATATATATATATATATATATATATATATATATATATCAAAAATGGGTATTTCTGTCTGTCATTTCGTCGTACATTTTTTTCCTTTTACGGAAAGTTTTTTTGTAGAGAATAAATGATGAAAAAACCCCTTAATTGAACGGTTTAAAAGAGGAGAAAACAGCAAAAAAATGAAAATTAAATTTTGAAACATAGTTTATCTTCAATTTCGACTCTTTGAAATTCAAAATTCAACCGAAAAAAAGAAGACAAAAACTAGCTAATTCGAATCATTTGAAAGAATTTATGGAATATCATTAGTAATTTTTCCTGATTAAGATTAATTTTTTAAATTTTGATGACATGTTTTAAGTTTGAAGAAATATTTCACAAATATACTTCGTCGAAAAAACAGAAGCTAAAATGAAGAATTACATTAAAATGTATTTAATATTCTTTACAATAAAAACATTTATATACTTAAACATTGATTTAAATTGTCAGTAAAGAAGAGGAAGGAATTTAAAAAGTAAAAAGGTATATGTGTTTAAAAATCCTAAAATAATTTTTAAGGTTGTATTTTTTTCTCTAAAATTGTCTTTCTGAAAGTTATAAGAAGCAAAGTAAAAAAAATAAATGAATTTATTCAAACAAGTGAAGACCAAGTCTTTAAAATATTTTCTTGGATTTTCAAATTCTTTTTGAGTTTTGTCTCTCGTAGAATCAAAAATGTCGAGCAAAGGGAGACCAGCTTGCTAGTAAATAAATACAATTTACAAAAAAGAGGCAGCTCACTGGTAAGTGCTGCTATTTGAGCTATTTTTAGAACAGGCCAGCGGGCTACTCATCTGGTCCTTACGGGCTACCTGGTGCCCGCAGGCACCGCGTTGGTGCCCCTTGCCGTAGAAGGATACAATAGCCCACCGGCGTCACCGCTAAAAAAAGATAGCGTGGCAGAATGTAAACAAAGGCAATGGGTGGATCTACACCTGACATCCACTGTAATGATACCAAGTACAATAGTCGATACGACTATGATTACATCTATATTTTTTATCATCACAAAATAATTTTTCCTTTTTTTTAATGTATATTATGTTTATAAACTCTGGAAATACAGTATGTCCCTGGACACATGAGGACTCTGAATATGACCAATGCATGATCCCGTAACGACTTGGTATCAGATCGATACCCAAATTTGTGTTATCATCCAAAACTAATGTAAAGTATCCAAACAACAGAAGAATAAGTAATTATTACATTTTAACAGAAGTGTAGATAGAAAAGGTTAAAACAAAAAATAACCAGAAATAAAATTAAATGAATAAGTAGATTAATAATCAATTTTTGCAACTTGTCCTTAATAATTTTGAAAAAAATAATATCATGATAAATGACACAATATGTTACTGCATATGTCAGCAGACTAATTAGGAGCCTTTGTTTGCTCATTTACTACAAAAAAAAAGTTGTCTGGTATGTTTACTATTTTATTTAAGGCCAAAATTGTTCTTCCATTGCAATAAGAGACGTATGTTTAATGTACCGTAAGACTTTTTGTTAAATTAAAGCCAATGATGCCTATTTTTGTGGTCCCCTTTATTTAGAAAAGTATCGAAAAGGTACCAAAATATTGGTAGCGGGGCAACCCTAATAGAAATATGCAGTGCACCATCAGTATCCCAGTGTAGGGAAAATATTGCAATGTTTTGTCCCAAATCCAATCCTGTGGCATTGTGCCGAGGTTATACTGTCAAAATTGATGTACTTAGGAACTTAGTACACGGTGTGCATGCAATACCTGTTGGAGTATGCTGGTGGAAGTAT
The DNA here is from genome assembly GCF_033978795.1 of Nerophis ophidion. Taxonomy (NCBI): domain Eukaryota; kingdom Metazoa; phylum Chordata; class Actinopteri; order Syngnathiformes; family Syngnathidae; genus Nerophis; species Nerophis ophidion. The sequence continues at coordinate 41,505,657 of NC_084620.1, forward strand.
TCCATTTGAGTGCGTTAACACTGAGAAGTGCGACAAAATGCACTCGTACGTTGCACTTAAAGCAATCCAAATGGTGAGTTTGTGGTGAAATAAGGATCAACTCATCGTGGTACAGAGTAGTGAACAGATGAAAAGGGAGTAAATGTGCAACAGAAATCAGTTTGGCAGAGTACAACAATGTTAAAATATACACATTTAGAAATGGACTAAACAGTGTACACCAGGGGTCTCGGACACGCGGCCCGCGAGACGTTATTTTGCGGCCCCCACTGTAATCTGAAAATTTAAAGTCATTGCGCCCCACAAGTTTTATATGAATGGCGCTTCACAGCGTTGTTATTTGGGTCCAAAATGGCTCTTTCAACGTTCTGGGTTGCCTACCCCTGCGTTGGTGTAAAAGCGGCAAGTGAGTGAAAGCGACAGAGACTTTGCCATGGAGACGAGGGTTTTCTTACGTGCCCGGCTGCAGTCACACCGCGACACCTGTCCGTCAGTAATAACAGTCCCCGATAACCTGGACCAATTCAAATTGTTATTTATTTTTTTATTGTTTAATTTGCATTGCCTCACATGATGAACACTACATATATTTCTATATGACGCCGGATAAGACTCCGGCAGCCATCACTTTTTTGCGCTCGCTATCCCGGTACTTTACCGGCTATTAGCCGCCGACCTCCGCGTTGCTGTAGGGAAGGAAAGCGGAACAACACACATTGCGGAAATAAAATTATTCTTTGTCCGTCGGCTAAATGCAAATATATTCCATGATGAGCAGTATGCAACCTTTTTTTTAGAAAATCTTTTCTTGCGGCCCAGCCTCACCCAGACTCTGCATCCTGTGGCCCCCAGGTAAAGTGAGTTTGAGACCCCTGGTGTACACCATGTGTGCACTTTTAAGTTGCTGCCCACGTCCAAACGACAATTACCGTCTGACACACAAGCCTGCACTTACCAGCTTGTGGCAGATAACACAGCAACTGACGGCCATTTACTTATGCTTAAATGCTATGATTGAACGTTTTAACGGTTATTGTCGGGCTGCGCAAAGGTGGTTTTACTTTTTGAATTTTGCTTGGCCATCAATCCCGGTGAAATAACCTCAATTTTAAAGGATACAAAGCAGTTTTTGTCAGTTGTTTCAGGGTTATTTGGGGATTTTTTTCTGTTTAAGTTAATGATCACACTAATGAATAAGATACCATAAATGCTATAAAAGCCTTTATCACAGGGGGTGTCCTAAACTTTTTCCAAAAAGGAAAAAATGTGTGTTTCTCTTTGATACATTTTGCACATTAAAGACGTTCTAACTAATTCAATGTACATCAGTCTATGCTAAGCTACCATATTTTTCAGACTATGAGGCACACTTAAAATATTTTCATGGTTTTTCTTTATATCGACAGTGCGCCTAATGTACGGATTAAGTCTGGTTGTGATTACCAACCTCGAAGCAATTTTATTTGGTTCATGGTGTAACCAGTAGATGGCAGTAACACAAGAGATACACGTGGACTGCAAGTTGATGACCGTTTAATAAATGTTAGCAAGGAAGGCCTAAACTGTGATGTTTCATTGAGAATATAAATATTATGCACGGCTCTCAAAAATCTGTCCAAATGTTTTAGTATGACTTTGGTAAGTCACGAAACTGGCGGCACATTGCGGCTATAGTAGTCAGAATACTGCGCTTCAGCCTTTGAGTATTATTATGATATGTATAATGATCATCTTTAAAGGGACATTATCTGCCGTTTTGTTTTGCAATATTATGCAAAACCAACTTTTCTTATATACATACAAATTGGAATCTGCATAAGGTTTGAAAATTTGCGCTTTGCCGCCATTGTAGTCCGTGGGGACACATCGTCAATCAGCTCCTTCTTATCCTCTTGTTGTGGGGCATTCATCCTCTGCCGTTGCCATTTCTTATATAAAGTAGCGTACAGTTCTAACTTATATCTGTCAGTAAACTCGCTATGGAAGCACTAAAAACCACCGGTACAACAAAGACGACGGGCAGAAGATACAGTCAAAGTTGAGTCACGTAAATAAGTCCGCCTACAAAATGGCTCATCCTGAAAAAACCTTTAGAAAGTGGCTAAACCAGACCTGGGTAATTATTTTCACTCGGGGGGGGGGCAAATTTAGATATAACATTATGTCTGTAAATGGTGAAATGACAAGTGTGACCAGTAGATGGCAGTATAGCTCGGCTGGTAAAGTGGCCGTGCCAGCAACTGGAGGGTTACAGGTTCGCTCCCCACTTCCGCCAACCTACTCACTGCCGTAGTGTCCTTGGGCAAGACACTTTACTCACATGGTCCCAGTGCCACCCACACTGGTTTAAATGTAACTTAGATATTGGGTTTCGCTATGTAAAAGGGCTGTGAGTCACTAGAGAAAAGCGTTATATTAATATAATTCACTTCAATTCACTTCACACATAAGAGAATCAAAATCAGAATCAGAAATACTTTATTAATCCCCGAGGATATGTGTAGACTGCATTATGACTCAAGTAAACAACACCAGAATGTTATGTGTTCCATTGAAAATATATAACATTACACATGGCGCTCAAAAATCTATCAACATGTTTTAGTATGACTTTGGTAAGCTATAAAGCCGCACCGCTTGATGCATTATACTGTGCTTCAACATACGAGTATTATTATGGTGTTTGTATAAGGTAAGACATATTGTCTGGCATTTTGTTTCGCAATAATATGCAAAGGCAACTTTTCTTACCTTCTAGTACCTGCTAAACTGTATTTGGGATCTGTATAAGTCCGGAAAATTTGCGCGTGTCAGCCTTTGTAGTCTGTGGCGGTCATCGATAGGCTTCTTCTTTTTTGTTATGGGACATTCATCCTCCGTTGCTACCATTTCTATTATAAAGTAGTGTAATGTTCTTACTTATATCTGTCAGTAAACTCGCCATGAAAGCATTAAAACATACCGGTGTTGTGAGTTTACATTATTCACCCAAGGAACTTTAGTTATTAGAGAGTTCTGGTCTATCCCTGTACATGTGTTTTGGTTTAAAGTAGTGGACAACTGCATCATACTGAGCACTCTACTGAATGTAAATATGTACCTAATGTACATACCTAATGCCGGTAACTGCAGATGTAAGTTTTTACAAGCAAATGCCATACTATGCTACTATACAGGGTGTCCATAAAGTCTCTATACCTTTTTTAAAAGTTAATTACAAAGTCTGGAAGCACGATGACACAGTGGTTAGCACTCGTGCTCTGATGCTTCGGGTGCATGTTGGCAACGGTTGTTGTGATTACAATAATGCAGGAGATGGCAAGAGGCAACTTGCAGGTAAAAAAAAGGATTTATTCTATGTAATGCAAAACAAAACTGAGTGTTGGTGGTAGTAGCACTGCGGGAAGAAGCATAGGGGAAACTAGAGGCACGACAAAACAAGGCCAAACTAGCGACAAAAATAAACAGACTTAGGAAAAACGTGGCGCAGAAAAAGGGGCGTCCGTAGAAGAGTCCAACACGTGACAAGAATGACATGACAATCAGTGTTTTGATGGACAAAAAAAAGCATCCGCACAACTTAAATAGTATTGATTACAGGCAGAAAACTGGCAGACGCGAAGCTGCTGCAGGAAACGAGAAAACGGTAAGCGAAAATTACAAAATAAGAGCCCTAGACAGGAACTAAAATGCTACACACAGGAAAATACTAACAAACTCCATAAAAAGGCACGGCCTGGTGTAACATGTGATAAGTGCCAAGGTCCCGGCCTGGGTTCGATTCCCGGGCTCTTGTGGAGTTTGCATGTTATCCCCGTGACTGTGTGGGTTCTCTCCGGGTTCAACCTGGAGTTAGGCTGATTGGCAACACTAAATTCTGGTGTACACTCCTGCGTCACATAACTTGCGTAAGCGGCGCGGTCGTTCTCTGTTCCCCAGCGTACTCTTCCTCTCTTAAAAAGCCTTCCTTCGTGTCGCTGGCGACGCAGAACGCAGAGTTGTGTGATTTGGTCAGTTTTTCCCCAAGAGAGTCCCTGAATACGGTCCAGCAGACTTTGAGCTTGAAATGCACAAATTATTGTATGAAATGAAACATTTGCATGAAAACTAATATTGTGTACTATATTAAAAAATTAAATCTCAACTTGAAGTCCCCCAACTCCTGTGTAACACTTTAATGAATACATTTAGCATAGGATACACCAATCAACTTTTGCAGATGTTTTCCATGCTAAGCTTTTGCAAATTAATTGTGATGCATTGTGTTCACATTATGACCATCAAAAAGACAACAGTGACTGATTTAATCGAGAGAAAAAAGAGCAGGGAGCGCCTTAGTAAAATAAGGGTGTAGCAATAGGGGCTCTGCATCTCGATAAGAAGGATAAAACCTTGCTACTGATTTGATGTCAAACTCGCCATTCTTGGGTTATGTCTAAAGATGTCCGATAATATCGGACTGCTGACATTATCGGCCGATAAATGCTTTAAAAAGTAATAACGGAAATTATCGGTATCGGTTTCAAAAAGTAAAATTGTGTGGTACACGGACGTAGGGAGAAGTACAGAGCGGCAATAAACCATAAAGGCACTGCCCTTGCGTGCCGGCCCAGTCACATAATATCTACTGCTTTTCACACACACAAGTGAATGGTAAATGGTAAATGGGTTGTACTTGTATAGCGCTTTTCTACCCCTTTTTAAAGGAGCCCAAAGCGCTTTGACAGTATTTCCACATTCGCCCATTCACACACACATTGACGGGAGCTGCCATGCAAGGCGCTCACCAGGACCCATCAGGAGCAAGGGTGAAGTGTCTTGTCCAAGGACACAACGGATGTGACTACGATGGTAGAAGGTGGGGATTGAACCAGTAACCCTCAGATTGCTGGCACAGCCACTCTACCAACTGGCATAGTTGGTCAACAGCCATACAGGTCACACTGAGGTTGGCCGTATAAACAACTTTACCACTGTTACGAAAAAGCGCCACACTGTGAACCCACACCAAACAAGAATGACAAACACATTTCGGGAGAACATTTGCACCATAACACAACATAACTATTACCCAGAATCCTTAGCAGCACAAACTCCACCTCCTCATGCTCTCTCAGGTGGAGCATGTCCTAAATTCCAAGCTGCTGTTTTGAGGCATGTTAGAAAAAATAATGCACTTTGTGACTTCAATAATAAATATGGCAGTGCCATGTTGGCATTTTTTTCAAGAACTTGAGTTGATTAATTTTGGAAAACCTTGTTGCATTGCTTAATGCATCCAGCGGAGCATCACAACAAAATTAGGCATAATAATGTGTTAATCCCACGACTGTTTGTATCGGTATCAGTTGATATCGGAATCGGTAATTAAGAGTTGGACAATATCGGAATATCGGATATCGGCAAAAAAGACATTATCGGACATCTCTAGTTATTTCCCTTTGACAAGCATGTTAATGCTATCTCACTTTAGGGCTAACCTGTGTAGATTAAGCTAT